>NC_081318.1:65443667-65746698 GCF_026419965.1 Kogia breviceps | reverse complement strand
ATTCTAATTCCATTTTTTCCTGTAAGTTCTTTTAGTTTGTGTGACAGAAAGAAACATCTTTAACCCAGGAAGTGTTTCACATGAATTTTAAAACCTGGGTTACTAGTTTACTGTTTTATGACTGTCTGGTTTAAGAATGTGTAGAAAAATAGTTGTTTCTATGACATGAAATCCTGCACCCTTATAATAACCTATCATTACAAAAATGTTCAAATAATTAAGGATAATATGCTTTATATTGCATTTATGTTGGCCTTTCTTTTTTTCTAGTTTCAAAGCTTATAATGACCCAGAAAACATATTTCAAGGAAACTGCAAGAAGGAAACAGCATGGTGAGTACTTAAAGAGAAGGCAGAAAAATGGGGAAAAAATTCCCTCCCTTTCAACTACATGCTTTCCAATGGTCTTAATTACTATCGTCTTGCATTTATGGCCCTTATTAAGTATTGCAATATCTAATTATTTAAATAATGGCAAAAATGCAATGTATATATTCCTTAACAATAAGAGGTTAAAAGATAAAAGCATCTCATTCTCATTTAGAGATATAGGAAAATACTTATGAGTAAAACAACACAGTCTGGGATTTACCTTTACGTACAACAGGAAGAAAGCTGGGGAGGGATAGATGAAATGAAATTGGCAAAGTGGTAACAATTGTTGTTGTTGAGTGATGGGAGTATAGGGGTCCACTACTCTCTTAAGCCAACTTTTGTATAAGATTTAAATTCTTCATCATAAAAAATTTTCCTTAAAAAAGTTATAAGTTCTGGCTCTGTGTGATTTTAAAAATCATTTTGCTATAATTGCATTCTGAAATATTTACTAAGTGCATAAAATTCCTAGAGCTGCATGGCTGGACACATTTGGGAAAGCTTATGATGCCAGTCCAGAAGGCCAGCCACATTCAGGATGAAGCACGGCCTGACACACGTCCCCCATTTCCAAAACAACTGGCGGGTGTGGGCTGCTTTTCCACGTGTGCAGTAAGCACTAGCAAGATTTCCTCCTCTCTGAGTTTATGTGGGGCAGCTCCTGTCTACAAACGTTGCTTTCCCTTTCATTGAGCAATTTCAAAATTAAACTGTCAAGTAATGAGTATTTATTATAATCAAATAACTCTGCAAAGGAAGTTTCATTTTTTTGTTTGTTTGCAATTTCCAAAAGACAGTACAGAGAACAGATGCCCCAAAACATTGGTGAGTGAAATTGGTTAATGTTACCGACACAGTTTAGACTGATGAGTATTTTGTTTCAGGGAGCATTTTCTACATTAAAATACCTGTTGAAAATTAGTGACATTTATTTTAAAGTTCACACTTTAAACATTTTAAATTATGAGTACTAAAATCTGAAGGAGAATGTTGAGAGGGTGATGAGAACTCTGGAGGTTTCTGCCAAGCAGTCTTTCTGATATAACAATATAACTAACTAGTTGGCTTCTTTCCCTTGTCATATCAAGTAAAATAAGCTAATTTTTTAGAGAAGGGTGACATCTTTCAAAAGGTCACCAGGAGGTCAACTTTCTTTTGTCATTTGGACGACCAGGACAGATTTTCAATTTACATAGCCTTCAACTTCCCCACATGGGATTATGAGACTAAAAGTGAATCATTTCTGCAGAAAGTGCTCTCTGCCCATCTGCTAAGAAAGTTTTAAAGTTTCATGATGAAATAGAAATAGAAAAAAAAAGTTTAAAGTTCTACCTCAATAAAAGAAAAATAGTTTCAAATTTGAATATTTTAACTGTTTCAACCAGTGAAATAACTGAATGTTCTCCTACAGTCATTAAAAAATACGGCAGTTATATTTGTTTTTTCTTCTGTCCTAGAAAACACAGAAAAGGCTTTCTTCAAGTTAAAGAGAAGAATGAAAAACCGTTTTGGGCATGAAATTTTGTAGACAAATGAATATATCAAATACTTGGTAGTTTAGGAGATATAGTTTAGTGTGTTTTTTAGAGTTGGTTTTCCAGTGATAAAATTAGAGAGGAAAAAATGCTTGAAACCTGTTTCCTGCCCTTTGCATGCCTGTAGCTCTTATGGGCACTGAGTATAGTAGTTAGGAATCTGTACTTTGCATTAAAAAAAAAAAACAAAACCCAACTACCTGGGTTTTATTTCCAGATGCTCCATTTATAAACCATATGGCCTTTGGCAAATTAGTAACCTCCTCAACCTCCCCAACTATAAAGTGGTGGTGATGAATATATACTGAACACACACACACACACACACACACACACACACACACACACAGATATATGAAAACAGGCACATTGTTGTAAAGGTTAAATTAGATTGTACATAAAATATACATAACAAGTAACTAGAACATTTATAGCATATGCTCAATAAACATTCAGTTATTATTTGCACTAGGAAAGCATTTACATTTAATTGAAAATATATAGCCATGTAGAGGGTATTATGCTAACTAAGTGAAATAAGTCAGACAGAAAAAGACAAATACTATATGATTTCACTTACATATGGAACATAAAAAACAAAACAAATGAACAAACATAACCAAACAGAAATGACTCATAGACACAGAGAATAAACAGGTGGTTGCCAGCTGTGGTTGGAGGAGGGGGAACTGGATGCAGGTAGTCAAAAGGTACAAACTTCCAGTTATAAGATAAATAAGTACTTGGGATGTAATATACAGCATGATAAATATAATTAACTGTGATGTATGTTACATATGAAAGTTAAGAGAGGGGGCTTCCCTGGTGGCGCAGTGGTTGAGAATCTGTCTGCCAATGCAGGGGACACGGGTTTGAGCCTTGGTCTGGGAAGATCCCACATGCCGCGGAGCAACTGGGCCCTTGAGCCACAGTTACTGAGCCTGCACGTCTGGAGCCTGTGTTCCGCAACAAGAGAGGCCATGATAGTGAGAGGCCCGTGCACCGCAATGAAGAGTGGCCCCCGCTTGCCACAACTAGAGAAAGCCCTCTCACAGAAACGAAAACCCAACACAGCCATAAATAAATAAACAAATAAATTTAAAATGTCTCTTTGCCATTAAAAAAAAAAAAAAGAAAGTTAAGAGAGTAAATCTTAAAAGTTCTCCTCACAAGGAAAAAATTTTTTTCTATTTATTTATTTTGTATCTATAAGAGATGATAGATGTTCACTGCACTTATTGTGTCATCATTTCATGATGTATGTAAGTCAAATCATTATGCTGTACACCTTAAACTTATACAGTGCTGTACATCAATTATATTTCAATAAAACTGGAAGAAAAAATTAAAAAATAAACTATATATAGCAATGAAAATATATAACTGGCAAAATAATTGTTTTGAAAAGATGTTTTAGAAACATATTTGTTGTACAGAATGAGATAAAAATGCAACACGGTTGAATGATTCTAAAAGTTGTCCTAAAATTCCCTTAAAGAAACAAAATTTTTCTCATTGGAAAACTACTTTACTTGTTTTAAACTGCATCTGGTTTGAATTAGCTTTGGAAATCACTGCTCTGTTTTTCTAAAGTAAGTGCTGGATAATCTCCATATAATCCTGATGATGGCATCAGTTTATTTTTTATTTTTTTGATAGTCACTTCATTTTTCAAAACTTTCACAAAGAGAAATATAAGCAGCAGTTTATACCTGGGTCTTTACCGATTGTTAATGCAATTGTTTGACCATTGACAGTAAGCGTGTGACTAGGTCCATCGCTAGCTCACCACTGTTGTACAACTGTATGCAAATATTGAACATTTCTTCTCACTGCTTTCAACTATTTATTATCAATATTCTCACCAACCTCAGAATTAAATCAATATTATTCTGGCACCAATAAAAAGTTTCTCATCATACAAGTGACAGTATTTTCCCCCAAATCTATTTCTTACCTACTAGGCCCTTAATATTTTAAATTCACTAATCCTCCATTTTATTCCACAGAGATATTAATTGAGAGATCAGACAGAATTCAGCTACCTATTGTTGGAGAAGAAAAGGTGCCCAAGCCTTTAAAAAATGCACAAGAGCTTTCAAACTGCTCATGGATGACTCAGAGAAGAGAGGCTAGGACCCTTGGGATCCTAGGAGCTTGATGACATTAACCACTTACTGTGTGATTTGGGCTGTTTGTGGTCTCTTTAAAAGAATACGAATCTCTAGTTCATAGCATAGTTCTGAGGATTAGTTAAATCAATCCATGTAAAGTGCTTAAGATAGTGCCTAGCACAAGGTAAGGGCCTAGTAAATATTAGCTATCATCATCATCACCATCATTATAAATACCCAGACTAAAGCCCATACAGACAGAAATACATAACTACATATATGCACATATGCACATATATACTTACAAATATGCAGTATGAGCCAAAATAGTATGTCTTTTGGTTTTGTCTTGCAATATTTACTTAGCATGGACTACTTTTTCAGGTGAGTACATGTAGATTTATTTCATTAAAAAATTGCCTGTGTTGTAGCACATTATATTGATGTACTATTCTTACATTGGTGTACCTTTAGTTTTTCCTTCCAGGCTTTTTGCTTTACAAATAATACTTAAAGCTGCAGTGTTCTATACATAACTTTGCGTATAAATAGCACTCTTTCTGAAGAATAGATTCCAAGAAGTAAAAGTGATGGATCAAATTATATATCTATTTTCAAAAAATTGATTGATACTCTAAAGTACTCTCCAAATATATTATGCCTATTTTATACTTCTAAAAACTGTAGAATACTATCCATTTCCACAGACCCTAACCAGCATTTAATGCTATTAATTTAATTATTGCAAATCCAATGCATATGATATTGTATTGCATTTGGTTTTCATTTGCATTTCCCTGTTAATAGTGAAGATAGCATATTTCCTTATATTTATTGGCTGTCTATAGGTATCCTATGACTTTTAGGTTCATATTATTTATATATTTTATATGTATGGTTTCTTTTCTTCTATTTCTTTCATCATTGTGTATATCAGGAATATTAACTCCTTGTCTCATATATGTGTTACAAATATTTTCTCCAAGCCTGTTGGTGGTTGTATCTAAACATTTCTCCTTTTTAAGTGGGCCTTTCCACACTGACCTTAAAATATTCGCTCCTGGGCTTCCCTGGTGGCGCAGTGGTTGAGAATCCGCCTGTCGATGCAGGGGACGCGGGTTCGTGCCCCGGTCAGGTCAGGAAGATCCCACGTGCCGCGGAGCGGCTGGGCCCGTGAGCCATGGCCGCTGAGCCTGCGCGTCCGGAGCCTGTGCTCCGCAACGGGAGAGGCCACAACAGTGAGAGGCCCGCGTACCAAAAAAAAAAAAAAAAAAAAAAAAAAAAAAATATTCGCTCCTACTGTCTTCTAATAATCTTATAGCTTTGTTTTTGCTCTTTGGATATTTTTATCTGCATATGATATAGTTTTGCATTATTTTGGTGGTAAATAAATAGCTTAAATATGTTGGTAGCGAATTTCCTCATAATTAAATAAATGTGAAATCAGAGATAGAAACTGAGAGATGGATGGGACTTTAAAGATTAGTCAGCCCATAGTCCCATCTTGCTAGTCAGATGATTAAAGCCCAGTATGAGAAAAAGAAGTCATTTACTGCAGCACTAAGGGTCATGTGATTTGAATGTTAAGGCTTGAACTGAAATTGCTTCATATGACCAGAGCATCTCTTCCCATGACATTTCCTGCCACACGGGTCTGTATTAAGCAATTTAGCTGGTAGTGTTCTCATGTTTAGTTCCCCTTCTCTGAAATTATAGTCCTTTATAGCATTATTTCAGGTAGATAGAAATTATTTTTGAACCCTTTTCTTTCAACATAATATTTTTTCAAAGGTCTTACTGAGAGAGCCAACTTTTGATTTGGCTCAACCCTTCTGAAAATAATGAAGTTTAATATTCCACCTATAAATATCTACCAGACATGAAAATATTCACTGTTCTAGGACAGACCCAGGTAGGAAACATATAACTTGATTCTTAAACTATGGAAACAAATTTTAAAGGGACAACAATTTTAAAGGGACAATTTGTGGTACAAATTTGTTTGTTTTTGAGAGGGATGATTTTAGCTTGGTTTTAATTTTTATTAGCATTACTTATTAGCTCTTATTGTTTCTCTTCTACTTGATAAAGTAATACATAAACTGAAGAAAATTTAGAAAATGTATAACATATTAAAAAATTCTACTCTGTGTAATCACTTTAAATATTTTCATATATACTTTCTATCTTTTATGTATATAAATGTGATATTTTGAGCAAAATTAATATCATATTGAACATGATTTTTCTTTCTGAAATTTACACTCATTATTTAAAATAGCAGTTGAAAATTATGAGATTAAACATTAAAATTTGGGAAGATTTGTGGCAGCTCAATTTATAATCTGCTGTTGTCCTTGGGGAGAAGGTATCCCGTTTACATGATGTTAATTTTTAAAGCTTTTCTCAATTCTTAACCTTAATATTTTGTTCCTCACTCTTTGAGAAAACTAAGTAAATATAATAGCCAAATTGTCTAAGAAGGTCGCAAATACTGAGCCCCCGCACTCTGGACCCTACGCACCACAACTAGAGAGAAGGCCGAGCGCGGCAACTAGAGAAGCCCAAGCGTCGCAATGAAGATCCTACCTGCCACAACTAAGACCCGACGCAGCCAAATAAATAAATAAATATTTTAAAAAGAGACCATAGTATTTTGCTTCAACAGGAATCTGGGATGAAATGAATAAGCTCTGTATCAAATTAAGGTTACTGAGCAAATTTTCCCTGTGAGGGGACAAGTATTTGAAAAAAATAAAGGATACCAGACTAATGCAGCAAGTGGAGCTAAGAAAACATAATGAACTGTTATAGAATGTGTACTTCTCATTCTAGGAGACAATTCAAGGCCAATACAGCAGTGAACAGAGGTAAACATATGGTTTTGAAAACGTTATTTACAGAGTAAAAAAGAATATTAAGTATCTAAGCCTTCAAATAAAGAAGATAGAAAAGGATTAACAGAATAAACAGACAACAGCAAAAAATTAAACAAGGGAATAATAAAGATAATGTCATTAAATGAAATGGAAGACAGAAATATGATTTATAAAACTGAAAGTTGTTTTTTTAAAGATCAGTAAGTCAGACATACATTTGAAAAAATTGATCATCAGTAAAAAAGTGTGAATGCAAACAACATACAGAATGAAGGGAAATAACTAAAGTTATAAAAGACATATTGAAACACATCAAATTATGTTGTGAATAATATTTTAACAGTACATCAGAAAACCACATTAAATGGACAATGTAAAAACGTAGTGACAAAATTAGTAAAAGATGAAAAAACAACTTAAATAGAATAATAACCACTAAATATATCATATTACTAATGGTAAGTTTTCTCTTAGAAAGCCCTAGACAAGGAAAAGTTTATAGGTAATTCCGACCACATATTCAGGGAACAGTGCTAATCCCTAGTTTCTACAAATTGAACCAAAAAATAGGAAAAGGGGAAAAACACCAAGCTATTGTTATGAGTCCACATTAATTTTCCTTGGCCACATTTTCTCAAGAAGACGTCCTTTAAAAACCATTAAGAAAAGGGCTTCCCTGGTGGCACAGTGGTTGAGAATCCGCCTGCCGATGCAGGGGACGTGGGTTCGTGCCCCGGTCCGGGAAGATCCCACATGCCGCGGAGCGGCTGGGCCCGTGAGCCATGGCCGCTGAGCCTGCGCATCCGGAGCCTGTGCTCCGCAACGGGAGAGGTCACAAGAGTGAGAGGCCCGTGTATCACAACAACAACAACAACAACAAAAAAATCATAAAGAAAAGAGCTCTTGGGGGTGCCAGAGAGGAACAGATTGGGAGATTAGGATTGAGATATACACATTACTATATATAAAATAGATAACTAATAAGGACCTACCGTATAGCACAAGGAACTCTACTCAAGACTCTGTAATGACCTATATGGGAAGCAAAACTAAAAAAGAGTGGATATATGTATATGTATAACTGATTCACTTTGTTGTACACCTGAAACTAACACAACATTGTTATGTTATGCAATGCCACTGCTGGGAGTATATCCAGAGAAAACTATACTTGGAAAACTCACATGCACCCCAATGTTCATTGCAGCACTACTGACAATAGCGAAGAATGGGATTCAAACAAAAGCCCATCAAAAGAAAAATGGATAGACGATGTGGTACCTATACACAAGGGCATATTAGCCATCAAAAAAGAAGGAAATAATACCATGTGCAGCAACGTAGATGGACCTACGGATGACCATGCTAAGAGAAGTAAGTCAGAGAGAGAAAGATAAATATCATAGGGTATTACTTATAAGTGGAATCTTAAAACTGATACAAATGAACTCATTTACCAACCAGAAACAGACTCACAGAATTAGAAAACCAATTTAGGGTCGCCAAAGGGGAAACATTGGGAAGCAGTGTTAATCAGCAGTTCCGGATTCACATATACACACTAATATATATAACACACACCATCCAAAAGGACGTACTGTATAGCACAGAGAAGTCTACTCAATGGCCTGTAATAACCTAGAGGGGCAAGGAATGTGAAAAAGAGTAACAGACATACATCTATGTATACCAGAATCAAGTTGCTGCACACTGAAACCAACACACCATTGTAAGTCAACTATGCTCCAAAATGAAATGTACATTATTTTAAAAAATAAAACGAAATGCCTACAACATTCTCCTCAGGCCCTGGTGACCCGGCTGCTCTAACATCCCTGGAACCCAGGCAGCCTTGGCTCCCAAGGCTGGACTGTCCTGGGGCTGAGGGAGTTGAGAAGGATGTGCCAGGAAATGAGCCCTCACTGGACCTGCAGTGTCTATCGTCTCTGCACGAAAGCACTATCTCCAGACCCAGGCTGGCCCTCCACAGATAATCCGAGCCGAGCGCACCCAAGGATGGTGGACCCTTTGGTCTGGAAGAGCTTTGAAAAGTCGCCTGGTCTCCAAGTCTCCTGGTGCTGGGGTTCCCACCTCCAATCTCCTTCCGCAGATTCACCCAACCTACTGACAACAGCATCCCCAGCATAGCAGGTTCACAGGGACCTGGATTTGGGGCGGGGAGAGGGTGAAGGGAAATAGGGAAAAACTGTTCATTTCGGTACATTCCACTCTCATTTCCAACCCAGGAACAGGACAGGCACTAAGGCTCTGGGGCCCCAGTAACCAGAGCGGGGCAGGAAGAAATCCTCCGGTCTTGTGGCCGTTTCTCATAACAACAACTTTAAAACCAGTGCTTACTGGCATTTAATACTCACAAGGCCTGTAGGGTTGTAGAAGACACCTCCCTCAGTAATGGCCTGTGGTAGGCAACCGACTACGATTTCAAAACTATGCAGGCTTTCAGAGAAGCACTTTCAAGAGGTCAATTTTGCTCACACCATTAAAAAAAAAAAAGCGCACATGAAAATTTCTCAACATCACACACTATTAGAGAAGTACAAATCGAAATTACAAGGAGATATCACCTTGCAACAGTCAGAATGGCCATCATCAAAAAGTCTACAAAAGGTATATGCTGGCAAGGGTGTGGAGAAACGGCAACCCTCTTACACTCTTGGTGAGAATGTAAATTAGTACAGCTACTGGGAGCACAGGATGGAGGCTCCTGAAAAACCTAAAAACAGAGGTAGCCTATAATCCGGCAATTCCACCCCTGGGAGTATGTCGGAGAAAACTGTACTTGGAAAAGACACATGCACCCCAACGTTCATTGCAGCACTACTGAAAATGTCATGACTTGGAATCAAACATAAAGTCCGTGGACAGAAAAATGGATAAAGATGCTGTGGTACCTATACACAAGGGCATATTACTCAGCCATCGAAAAAGAAGAAATGACACCACATGCAGCAACACAGATGGGCCTAGGGATGATCATATTAAGGCAAGTAAGTCAGAGAGAGAAAGAGAAATATCATAGGGTATCTATCGCTTATAGGTGGAATCTTAAAACTGATACAAAAACTCATTTACCAACCAGAAACAGACTCACAGAATTAGAAAACCAATTTAGGGTCGCCAAAGGGGAAACATTGGGAAGCAGTGTTAATCAGCAGTTCCGGATTCACATACACACACTAATATATATAACACACGCCATCCAAAAGGACATACTGTATAGCACAGAGAAGTCTACTCAACAGCCTGTAATAACCTACAGGGGCAAGGAATGCGAAAAAGAGTAGACATACATCTATGTATACCAGAATCAAGTTGCTGTACACCTAAAACCAACACACCATTGTAAGTCAACTATGCTCCAAAATGAAATGAACATTAATTTAAAAATAAGCCAAATGCCTACAATATTCCCCTTAGGCCCCACTGCAATGGTAAATATGAATATACTGAATGGTGAATGTAATGAAATACTACTCAGCCATTAAAAAGAAGAAAATTTTCTCATTTACAACAACATGGATGGCCTTGGTGGATATTATGCTAAGTGAAATATGTCAGATAGGGGCTTCCTTGGTGGCACAGTGGTTAAGAATCGCCTGGCAGTGCAGGGGACATGGGTTCCATCCCTGGTCAGGGAACAAAGATCCCACATGCTGCAGGGCAACTAAGCCTGTGCGCCACAACTACTGAGCCTGCGCTCTAGAGCCCATGCTCTGCAACACAGAAGCCACTGCAATGAGAAGCCCATGCACCACAATGAAAAGTACCCTGCACTCACCACGACCAGAGAAAGCCTGCGCGCAGCAATGAAGACCCAATGCAGCCAAAAGTAAATATTTTTTTTTTAAAAAGAAATATGTCAGAGGAAGACAATTACTGTATGATATGACTTATATGTGGAATCTAAAAAATAAAACAAGCTAGTGAATATAACAAAAAAGAAACAGACTCACAGATAAAGAGAACAAACTAGTGGTTACCAGTGGGTGAGGGACAGGGGAGGGACATCATAGGGGTAGGAGATTAAGAGGTATAAACTACTATGTACAAAATAAATAAGTTATTGTACAAGGTTATATTGTAGAACACAGGGAATATAGCCACTATTTTATAATAACAGTAAATGAACTATAACCTTTAAAAATTGTGTCACTATGTTGTACACCCAAAACATATAATAGTGTACATCAACTATAACTTAATTTAGAAAAAAGAAAAAAAAAAAAAAGCTAAGCTAGAGGTATGCTCTGGGTGGTGTTTGTGCCTAGATGGACAAGGGTATTCAAACAAGATCAGTGAGTAGGGAAGGCCAGAAGAAGGCTGTTGGGAGAACGACTCCCAGGAAATGGCCAAAGGCATGTGAGGAATTAGTGAGTTGGTATGCCCAGGCTTCTCAAATGACAGGACATAGCGTTACTGAGGCAAGGAATACAAGAGTTAACAGTGTGTGGAAATAGGATGTTTCCTGTTGTCTTGAAAGGAGGCAAAAGAATGTGGAATGGTGACATGGTCACTGGTAGTTTTCCAGAATTCAGCTGAAATCTAAGAAAAATAATAATTATCTGATCAAGGGACTGGATTCTTTCAGACTCCACTTAAAACGGTTTAAGCACCATGCAAATACTTCATTTATAATTCCTAGGATAGTAGAGCTTCCATAGGATAAAGTACACAGTAGTAAAAATAGTCATTTGAGTAGTAATTCTCAAGAGTTAATCTAAGTGTTCAACAACAAATCTTAAAATTTTTGCCCACGGTTCTTGCATGTCTTAGTAAACTTTTCTTCCACAATGATCCATAGATGCACTGTATGCATCTGGCCACCTTCTGTGTCTCTTAAGGAAGATGGTACAAAGGAAGTTAGCAAAAGCAAACGTGTATCGACTTTAATTTTCATTTATCCTTTGTAAATCCCTATTTAATAATCTTTGCTTTAAAAGCTTGCTTTGCATGCCAAATGCACATCTTGTTCTGCTTGGACGTACAGGGCTGTTCAAAGCAGCCTTATTTGTACAGGGGAGAATTTGAGCCAAGAAGTATGTGTTTCAGCATCTTTTTCTGAGTGTGTGACATAGTCATCTTGTCAGTCCTTCTTACTTGAGTGCAATTCACTCAAAATGGGCTGTTCCAGATAAAGTGGGAGTAAAGCTGGGTAAGATTCCTCACAATCTTCAGAACTCAATCCACCATGCCAGCTATCTTTGTAATAAGAAAAAAAAAATCCAAAATTCTAGATAATCCACTACTTGCATTTTAAGAAAAATCAGAAATCTGCATGCTTTACTTTTAAAGATAGAAGTATCTTTCACTCCAATAAATGAAAAACTCCTTAATTAAAGCAATCATTAATGACAACAGTGCAGGAGACAAACTGCAACAGCCATAGAGAAAGACAAACTCACCATATGTGATACAGATTTAATAGGCCACAGGGCTTTTGGTAAAATTAGTGTTGAATCCCAGGTGCATTCATGAGGCTTGTAGGTGATAAATCTTTCTGTAGTGTTCTGCTGACCTTCCTTCAGCAAAGGGCATCCACTTACTAGAGACAGGAAGACAAATGAGAAACTTAGCAATTACATTAGTCTTTGTTCATGATGTCTCTCAGAATATGGTCTCATTTTTGGAGATAAGGACCCAGGAGTAGTAAATTGATGGGCAATTTACAAATGCAAATCTAAATAAAAATTTGCTTATCCTTTCCACCCTTTCTGCTGGAATTAATTTTGTCGTTTGTCCTTCTTCTTCCAACTTCAATTCAAATCCTACCTTAGTTTATTTCCTTGGAAACCTCTTTTTAAAACTTTTTCACCTTAGTACTTTGGGACTCAAATGGCATATTTTGTATTCTATCTTATATTTGACTTAGACATTTCTTAACATCAAAGGCTTGGTCTTATTGGTCTACAAAATATTCTTGGTATTTTCTCCATAGTGACATATATCAGGAAACTTGATGTGTACCAATTTAATTACACACGTAGAGAAGACATTTTAAATTTAATCCATGCCAAAAAGTATATATTGTTTGCAAATACATTATCTTAATTTTCCAATTATAAAATTATTTGCTACTCATTTTGAAAAGAAGAAAACAAAATTCAACCATTATCCCACTATCCAAAATCAGCCACTATTAACACCTTATTGTTTTGTTTATAATTGATATATAATTATAATATGTAAATACAGTATGTATTATTCACCCCATCCAAATAAAAAATGCTGGATTATACAAATTAAGTCTGCATAAACACATTATTATGGCACCATAATAATAATGGTATGTATAGTTACCATGTGTTAGACAACACATGCTGTACATACATTAAATAAGTGGTTTACATATGTATAACAGATTTAATGGTCACAGTAATTCTGTGATGAAGATTCAACTATTATTCCCATTTACAGATGAGGAAACCAAGATATAGACAGTTTAGGTAATTTAGGGCAATGAAGCCAAGATTCAAAGCTATGCAGCTTGCTTCTGAAATCTATATTTTAACTCATTGGTTCTCTACACAGAACATATTGAGTTACAAACTCAATCTTTAATAATATATTAAAAGTGTGGATAAGAAAGCATATGGATTGTTGCCATTAATTAACTGGGCATTTTAAAAATTTACTGTATCATTAAAGGTGATAAGTAAAAAAATACTTTTAAAATTATCTGCCTTTTTTGTATTACTAACAATATATAAGGCAGAAAATTTATTTTTTTGCCATATTCATAACCTTATAATAACTTACTTGTACTTAAGTGATGTGACTTAAACTTTAATCCTTTTGGTCCCTTTTCTAAGTTTTCACAAAATTTGGTAAATTATGTTGGTACTAGATATGTAAAGAGAAGATTGTGTTATTACTAATAAATATTGTTTCATATTGCTAACATTCAATTTGGAATTTGGTTTTTCCAAATATTAAATATTTCACCAGTAAAATGCAATTTTAAGCATTTTGTTATAGCATTTAAAACTTGCCTATAAACATTTGATAGAATAATCTAAGATTCAAGACAGTATATAACCAATTAATTTATGGTGGAGCGAGGACTTCGATTATCCTTCTGTTAATAATTCAGAAATGATATTTTAAACAGGATGAAATTAAAGGAATCTATTCAGAATTTGGTAAATAATCTTAAATGCAAATAGAGTTACATGTTTTATTTCTAGAGCTGAAATTATTTCGGGCAATAGGAAAAATATTGAACAAAGCTAAAATAATTTGCTGAGGCTGGAATAGAATAAATATTGACTGTTTTTAGTAAACTATAAAACAAAGGTTTTCTTAACATGGTTAAAAAGAACTAATATGAACTGAAAAGTCCCAGCTTGGCACTGACATATACACACTACTATATATAAAATAGACAACTAATAAGAACCTACTGTGTAGCATAGGGAACTCTACTGAATACTCTCTAATGACCTATATGAGAAAAGAATCTAAAAAAGAGTGGATATACATATACGAGTAACTGAGTTACTTTGTTGTACACCTGAAACTAATACAACATTGTAAATCAACTATACTCCAATAAAAATTTTTTCAAAATCCCCCATTCCTTGAACTTTTACTTACCCAAGTCATCTAATTCTAACTTTAGTGAAATATTTAAATAAACCAATGTCATCTGATATTTAATTGACCTCCCCTCATCTCCAAATGGTAACATATTTACTACATATAAAAGTGTTTAGATGCCCTGGACAAGTAGAGAAGGTTATGGATCAAGGCATCTTGAATTTTCCAACTTTTATCCTAATAGCTCCTAAGAGTTCACTTTTATTGAACATCTCAATATTCCAAACCCTATCGTTAAGAAATTTGTATATAATTGTCTCCTTCATTAGTTAAAATAACCATATAAAACATATAGTATTGTTATCCTAAAGTACAAATAAGGAAAGAGGCTTAATAACTTGTACAAAATTATTAGAAAATAAGAGAACTGGGATACACTGATCCCAGAGGCCATGCTCTTAACTGCTTCCCTATATTTTCCCAATGGAATAAATTTTTTCCTTTTTCTAGAATTTTTTTTTGGTATTATCATTCCTATTGCTTCACTCTTTACCTAACAAGAATCATATTTATAAGATAAATTATACACCTTAGTATATATTCATATACTAGTGGAATTATATTTTGACTTCATTTGCATCTCAAATATATATTCCCCACCACCACTTTAAATTAGAAATTCTTGCTCATATATTATTTAAATTATTAATCATTAGACTCATTTAAATAATACATTACCCCCTCTTTGCCAATTTTCATTCACTCATCCATTTGTTCCATGATTTGATTTCATTACTACTAGGTAAACTCCTGGAAACTGAGGTCTGTTCTCCAATTACCCTCAGTCCAAACTCTTCTTGAGCCCTAGAAAAGCCACCCCTAGTTGGTCATTCCAACTGGCAAATAAAACCCCATCAGAAACGTTAACCGGAGTCTTATCTCTCCTTTCTCATTCATTTATTGCTGAATTTGAGTTGTATTGTTCCATAAGAAATAAAGATGCAACTTTATACACATTATATTCACATATACTTTTTTTGCTCATGTAATAGTTGTTATAATTAAGAAATGAATAAAAATAATATATTTCCCCCATATCTAAGTTATTTAGAATCAGATGTTCTTTTTGTACCTGTCGAAAGTTATGTGGTTTTGGATTGAGGTATACACCATTTGGATATTTTCCACTTTCCACAAATATTAACTTCACTTTATGTGAATCCAGATGAGGAAATGTAGTTATAAATTTAGGAGACATGGCCTTGTTGGGATGATTCCTTATGCTGGGAAAGTGAAGCATCGTTCCTGGAAAAATGCTTTTTTTGCTCCTTTCGTCTTCCTTAATGGTCCTTGATGGCTTTTCTGGAAGTCTCAAAGATGTATACAGTTTATAACTAAAACCAGGAGGCTTTATTTCCCATATGTTGACTTTTATTTCAGATTGTAGTACTTGCAGGACATTTTTTTTCTATTGGGAGTTGAAATCTTGTGTGGGACCCTGCTGCAGCCCCTTTGCAATATTCCTGCCTCTCCTGCCTTTCCGGGACTCTAGGGCATGTTCACATGTTGGAATCTGCAACAGATATGGAAATTGGTGAAGTATGCTACTGTAGAACTGTGTATTGAATATTTTCTCTCTGGGCCAGGGTAACCTCTAAAAGATTTATGAAGCAGGAAAAAAAGCTCAGAAATGACAAGTGTGTGTAGAGGGGATGAAAGTATCACGGCTGCTGCGAGTATTTATTCAGCATCTTTGTCACAGTAGTCACCACACTAGAGGCTACGGATTCAAAATGATTAACTTGAAATCCATGTCCTTAAGTAACTGAGAGGCTATTAGGAGAAAGGCATGAAAACGAAAACAAAAACCAAACCTGTGTAACGTGACAGATAAAACAATAGTGTTATGAGAAGCACGGAGAGTGCTCAGCTAATTCTACCAGGAAAATAGAAGAGACATCAAAAGAAAAGTTATCATTTGAACTGATCTTGAAGAATAAGTAGGAATATGCCAGGGGGTAAAGGAACGAAACATTTCACCAAGGCACAGAAAGTATGTAAAATTTGTCATAAGCTATTTCTAGGATTTCTGTGGCCACCTAAACCATAATAAGTGCATTGTAGCTTCTATGATTGGGATCTATGGATAAGAATCATGGATTTGCTCTTGCTGATCTGTGACAAGGATATGGTTGGCACACTTCTAGGATTTAATGAATGTGTTAGTATGTTACTAGACAATGCCAATGAATTTAAAATATACATGGAAAGAGGAAAAATAATCAATTAAAATATATTTGGCTAAGTGGAAATAAAACAATGCTGGTTCCTGGGAAATAAGGATCTGAGGTGGGGATGAATTTCCTTGTCTTGTGCTAGAATCTTGTGTTGTTTGACGATAACATCAAAATAGAGGCTTTTCAAGATTCTAAATGTTATTATGCAGTAATTCAAAGTTGTATATAAAGAGAAACTACTTTGGAGAAACACTGAAAATGTCAACTTGGAAAAATTAATAATAAATATTTTGTAATATACAATGATTAATTGTTTTTCAACTTCTAATATGAATATATTTTTTTAATGACTACGGCTCATTGAGAGAAAAGCAAGAAGCATGTGTGGCAGGAGCTTAGCATATGTATATGAGGAGGCAGTGGAATATAAAGATAGAAAAATCAGTTGGGGTTATATTAGCAAAGGTCTTTAATGACACACCAAGGAATTTTAATGAATCAAAGATAATACAGAAGTTCTTAACCAAGATAAGAAACACAAGAGGAGGATCAGTTTATGGAAAGAGACCATAATAATAAGTAGATTTAGACAAAATATATGTCCACTATATAACTGGAAGTATAGGCCTGTGGCTAAGTCATCTTTTGCTGCAATAATGCTATGTAACAAACTACCCACAAACTCAGAGACAAAATAAATTTTTTTAAAAAGTTTTGCCACGGGGTGTGGGGAAGATGCAATTAGGATTGACTGCTAACAAGTACAAGATTTCTTTTGGGGGTGAAAGACATGTTCTGGAATTAGATAGTGATAGTTTCACAACATTGTGAATATACTAAAAACCACTACATTGTACATTCTAAAATGGCAAGTAGTGAAATTATGTTATATAAATTTTATCTCAATTAGAAAAAACAAATTGATTATTAAATCATGTTGGATAAATTTCAGTAAACATAAAAGACAAACTTTTTTCTGGGAAATAGAAAGAACAAGACTATAGGTGCTACCTAATTGAGTCCACTTAAATTTTGCAAAAAATAGTCAAAGGGAACATGAAAGCTTCTGCACAGCAAAAGAAGCAATCAACAGAGTGAAAAGGCAACCTATGGAATGGAAGAAAATATTTGTAAACTGTTTATCTGATAAGGGGTTAATATCCAAAATATTTAAGAACTCCTTCAACTCAATAGCAATAAAAACAAATAACCTGACTGAAAAATGAGCTAAAGCCTTGAATAGACATTTCTCCAAAGAAGATATACAAATGGTCAACAGGTGTATGGAAAGATGCTCAACATCACTAACCATCAGGAAAATGCAAATCAAAACCACAATGAGACATAATTTCACACCTGTCAGAATAGCTATAATCAAAAAAATTAAAGACATTAAGTGTTGGTGAGGATGTAGAAAAACTGGAACACTTGTACACTATTGGTGACAATGTAAAATGATGCAACCACTAACGAAGACAGTGTGGTGGCTCCTCAAAAGTTTAAAAATAGAACTGCCATATGATCCAATAATCACACTTCTGGGTATTTAGTCAAAAAATTGAAATCAAAATCTCAAAGAGATATCTGCACTCTCATGTTAAGTGCAGCATTATTCACAACAGTTAAGATACAGAAGCAATCTAAATATTCATTGCTGGATGAATGGTGTTGGATGAGGTCATCGTGAGGAAGTGAGCTGGACCTACGCAATGAGACATCCCTTACCCCCTACCCTGTCCTTAGAATGTGTGCATCACTTGCCTTTCCTGCTCTAGAAGCTGCCCAAGGACACAGCCTTGAGATAGTAATATGGTGCTGAGACTATCTGGACTGTATACGTGACTTTACCCAGTGAAGTCCTTTCTATAAACATTTTAACTTGCGGGGGTGGGGAGCTCGGAGATCTACTCATCTTGGCAGCCTCCCAAGACAAGCCACGTGTGTAAGTTCCTTTGTTTCTTAAACCTGCCTACCTCCCAATCTGGAATGGTCTGCCTCTGTCTTCCATCTCTCCTTGCCCTCCACGTACAGAGGCCAGTTTCAGATTACACCTGTGCAGCTCCTGAGGAGGTTGCAAACTAACAAATGGATAAAGAAAATGTTGTATATACACAAAATGAAATAGTATTCAGCCTTAAACATGAAGGGAATTCTGCCATATGCACCAATATGAATGAACTGCTATTCAACAGGTATAAAGTTTCAGTTATACAAGATGAATAAATTCTAGAGGTCTGCCGTACAACAGTGTACCTATATTACAATACTGTGTTGTGCACCTGAAAATCTGTTAGGAGGCTAAATCTCGTATTAAGTATTCTTATACACTTTTTTAAAAAGCCGAATAGAGACAGAAAAAGAGTGGTGCTTGATATCTGAGTGAGAAGATTAGAAATTCCCCAAGTGTTCAAAAATATGTTATCCTCTGTTGCTCATTAATACATTAAAAATAAAGGAGAGTTGATGAATAGGGAGCCACTTACAATCTCTTCAAAGTTACTATAAAATAAAGTTAATCACTAAAATAACACACTAGTTAACAAAATATGTGGAAATAGGATTACTTAGGATTACTATTTACTAAGCAATGCAAAAAATATAGATTAAATAATAAAAATATGTTAATTTCATGTTTCTACATTATACAGTAAATAGGAATGTCTGCATAGACATTAAAAGGGTTTATAAATAAAAGATTTTTAAAAAGAAAGGGTGAGAGTTTGAAGGTTGGCTGCACCCTTCCAAGATTCATCCAGAGGGGAGAGCATGCTGGCCCATATTTGATATTTTTATTTTCATTATCATATCTATCTAAACTTAGAAGACTGACGCATGACTTTTCATAACCTGAGCCATTTAACATATAAACCATTAATTAATTCTTATTCTCATCTAACTTTCACCAAATCACCCTCAGATGATCATTTGGCTTTGCATGTACAGTAGTCTACTGGAAGACAATGAGCTAGAAAAAAAATATGAGTTAGTTTGCTTTACTTTTCTCATAAAGTAATAAATCTGCATGTTCTGTTTTTCGTGTTGGACTCTTCTGAACCTGGTTAATGTGACATCAGCCCTGACCTACATACTGACCTGGAGCTGATGAAAATCAAGCCCTTGACAGTCAGTTGTTAATTTGCTCCCAGTATATGCCTTAATTTATAACTCTCTTGCCTCATTTATGACCCTTCACATTTCTGTAGAAATATATTTTTAAACTTCTGAGAAGCACTGAAGGCTCAGCCTTGACTAAAATTGTAAATATACCTATCTCCTGCAGGGCTCTGAAATCTGGTTACATGAGCAAAGAAAGCATATGAGTAGACGGATTCATGGTCAGGGTTTTGTAATCTCCTGCCATAAAAAGACATGAAGATTGATGGTGTTGGTGAGACAATGAAGTGTCCCACCAGGACATACAGCTATGAAGGAACTGACGAGGAGGGTTATAAACTGGAAGAATAAGAATCAAGACCTCAGAAGTCTAATTGATATGAAAAACAAGTATCATGGCAGTAAGAGAGCTAGACAGCCATCAGACTAAGAAGCTGTGATTGGATAATGCAGTGCTGGTCTGGCCCTCTTTTTGACTAGGTAACTGGGAATGAACCAGCCCATCTGTCACCTTGTTGCCACTAAAGCTCCCATCTGTCTCTCTCTGTATATGCCTGGGTCTTCCTGGCCACCAAAAATTGCTACTATGAGATATTTAAACTAGTGAGAAATCATCTTTAATTATGCATGATACTTTATTTTGTCCTTATATTATGAATTTATTGTTACATATTATTCCTTTGAATAATATGTGTGTAAAATTAAGCTTCTATAGTATAACATATGAATCATGCATTAGCATATGTCATTGTAGTCCCAAGACACCCCAGCAGAAAGAAATCAACTGGAGATCTAGTTGAAAGATTGAAACCTGTGATAGAAATATCACATTATAATCCTCACTTTACATGGAAAAAGCTAAGGCACAGAGAAATACAAAGTCATAAGATGTGTAGCTGAGAAAGTCAGAAAAAGTAAACTAGCAATATTCTCATTCAGTCAAAGATTTAGTGGTAAATGTTGATAGTAAAAAAGCTATATTTGGGCCAAGATGTCTCATTGGAAATAAAAGAATGGCTTAATCTGCATTCAGTAAGCACAGTTATTCTCCATCTATGAAATTACACTGGTCTCAACGATCAGTTTAAATGCCACCTCCAATAAAAGCATTCCCAGATCTATCAGGATTCATACTTCTTTCTGAATACAGCAATGGAACTTGAAGCTACATTTTGGTTTGTATCTTGTATTAAAGTTAGTTGTTTACAACATCTGCCCCCAAATTAGAATATAAAATTGAAACAAAGATTTCTATCTTTACAAACACTATGTAGGGTTCTGCATATCTTAGGTATAGGTTGAGCCATGTGAAATTCCTTTTATTCAATGATTTTTCTACCTTACAAAAATGCAAACTTTAAATGGTTCAACAGTTTGAACCATTTGGCAAGCAATTGGTTGCCAAATTCTGGAAATTACAGATACTCCTTTTTTGAAACTATCTAAAAACTCAAATATCTAATTATATTTTTTTCTAAATTTGCTTACGTACCTGAATTTAATTTTGTAACCTTAAGTATTTGGGGAGATAGACAGAGAGATAGATTGATATAGATATATACCTGATACCTAAATGATGCCAACATAAGAAAAGAGCATTGTAAAATATTCTGCTATGAATATCAGAGTGAATTCCTTAGACCACAAATTCATGCACGTTTGTAGGTTTATAAAGAAACTCAACACTTTCTTCCAGCTGGGCTTTCTCCTTCTTAACATATTTCATGATCTCCTATTTATAATATTATATATAAAGAGATTGTTTCTCTCTTAAATGAATTCATCTCATATATCTTAACATAAAACACACAGATTCCAAAGACTTAGACAAATTGACAAACTGGAATAATTCCAAATAAACACAAAAAACAGAAGCATTCATTAGAAAATCAGTAACTTCACTCACCATTTAAAACTGAGAGTTTTAATAAAAATGTTTACGGCAGTGTGTCTCAGCAGATCTTTTCTGCGAAGCCAAATGAGACTAAGCAAACAGATAGTTTATAAGGGAAACATTTAGCCTTTGCTTTACAAAAGAACTTGAAGTATATTTAAGTGTTACCCACCCGGGTTGCTAAGAAACAGAATTAATTTTCTAAAGGAGTGAACTCAGAGTAGGAAAAAAGAGCGAAAGCAGGACCTCTAATGTTGCCTAAAACCTAGCAACAAAGCAGTAACTCCCGAGCTCTTTTTTGAAAGGTTAGAAAATCAACATACTACAAAACCCAATACTCGGTAAATGTCAAGAGAAAAAAAGAAAGAAAGAATTCCACTCCAGTGCAGTTTTCCTAAATGTCTTGACAATTTACTTTTCGTATTTGTTTAGTAATCTCTTTTGTAAGTCAACAGTGAGTTGACATTTAATATAAACACAATTTGAAAAGCAGTTTCAACTCTCTTATTACCTTGGGTTGAAGAAGGTTTGAGTTAATTTCCTTAATGTTCACTTTATAAGGCAAATGAAGATTACAAGTTCATCTTCCTAATTTATGGCTTAATCTACTGATTTCTGCAAAATAATTTATGGAGAAAGCTTTCTATTTTTATTGATCAAATTCTACACTCAATGATAAGATATATCTTGGTGAGATTTAAAAAAAATAAACTTGTAGAAAATTTCAAATATGTACCAAAGTAGACAGAATTGTATAATGAATCTTCATGTAACCATCACCCGGCTAAAAAATTTATCAACTTATAGCTCAAATTGCTTTAAATATACCTCCAACTTATCTCCCTCCATTCCTCATATTATTTTGATGCAACATATCAACTTATCAGTAATTATTTTAGGATGTTTCCACTAAAAGATAAAAGCACTTTTATTTTAAAAGCATATGCATAGCACCACTATGACATGTAAAAAAAGGAACATCAATTCATTGATATTGAATAGCCAGGCAAAATTCAAGTTTCTAATTATCTCACAAAAGTCAAATATTTTTGGTTTTGCTTTTTTCTTTACAGTTTGTGATTTGGGCTAGTTACTCACTCTCATTTGGTCCAAAAAATTCCCATGACCTGAGCATTAACTTCTCTTTTCCTCATATTTTTCTAATGAGGTGTAAAATTTCCTGAACAAAGATCTCTTATGTCTGGAGTGTTTTGACTAGCTTAACTATTGTTTCGTCTGAAGTGAAAGTTCGCCACTGGGTGGCAGTGCATTACTTATAATTTTATCCCAGTTTGTAAACTGAGACTCAAAGATAAATTTGCCTGTACTGTTTTCCCCAGTATTCAATTTCACTGTGTTTTTTCCTTGGGGAAATGACAGTTGGGTTTACTCAATTTCTTACAGTTTTGATATAAAATTAACCTATCTTTATGCTGATTGTATTTCTCTCTCTCTCTCTTTGCATAGAGATGCATATGATTCTTTCTGAAAAGCATATGTTCAAACTGCCTTTTATATTTGGTTCACTACTATTGTTTGCGATGCCAAAATACATGTGATGTGGCCACAGATTTCAAGAAAATTATAAATAATTGACTAGAAAAGATACAAACCTATAGGAATACATCTCAAGACAGGTACTAAATGTCAAATGATCCATCCTGACAGTTACTCTCCTGGGAAGTTAATGAGGTAGGTCCTTGAAGTTTAAGAACATCTCTGAAAATTTCTTAGAGCAACTAAGATCTATTCTAATTCTTGACAACAGCAAAGTTCTTAATAAAAAGGAGAGGAAGGGAAGATGATTTAGATGGGTGGACAGCATAAAAGCTACTTTAATTCTCTTTAATGCTTTCATGAACGCTTTTCAAGTTTCTGTTAGGGGTACTATTTCATGGTTAAGTGACTTAAGTTATATATAGAACCATCCAAAAATCTCCTGTTAAGTAGATACTTTGAGTGGACAATAAATTTTTACTGCACATGAATATGTGTGGGATGTGCAAGGATCTGTTGCTCAGCTTCCACAAATTTAGGAATGTACCCTGTTGTGGAAAATTAAAACCTCCACACTCTGACTTTTCTGTCTCCTGGTATTAAGGAATACGCACTTTTTTTTTTCTTACTTTAATATAATTTCATTATCATCTCCAATATCTAGGGTTTTTTTCTTTTAAAAATAACAAATTAGATATTTGCCCTCTGGTCTTTGGAATTTTAGGTATCATAAAAAGTAACAAAGCATCATCTTATCTCTGCAAATTAGTATCCCTTATTTTTCTGTGCAGAGATGAGGGGAAGAAAATTAAAGCATGAGAGCAATCACCATTTAAAAGTGAAAAAGAGGGCTTCCCTGGTGGCGCAGTGGTTGAGAGTCCGCCTACCAATGCAGGGGACACGGGTTCGTGTCCCACATGCCGCGGAGCGGCTGGGCCCGTGAGCCATGGCCGCTGAGCCTGCGCGTCCGGAGCCTGTGCTCCGCAACGGGAGAGGCCACAGCAGTGAGAGGCCCGCGTACCGCAAAATAAATAAATAAAAATGAAAACGAAAATGTCCTAGAGTGTTTTCCCTTCCTTTCCAGCTAATCTCTTAAGCTGAATTCCTTGGCTCCAGTTTGAGGAAACTTTTCATTATTGTCTCCTAAAGGTCAGTCACATAAGCTCTCCCACACCACCTCTCACATCTTTGTTCACCTGAATTATGAGCCACACTTAAAGTAAAATTCTAGAAATTAGAAGAGTTTTAATTATTTATTACCCATCACTAAGAATTTAATAGCTTCTAGTTGGAAGGCATTGAATGCGCACATTTTTGAAAAAGGCACTTGAATAACATATGTTTATACAAATGAATTAACTTAAAGTGTACGGTAGTAATAATCTTATCACGTAAATGTAGTTTGAAATACTCTATAAATTAAAAAGGAAGTAAAATAGGTTTTCAATTATGCTCAGAATAAGAAAATAAGAATGAGGCAGTTTCTTGGCAGAAGGAATAATATTAATGAATGTCATTATGTAGCTAAACAGTTTTGCTTCTGTTTTATCTCTTCCCTTAGGAAAGGGAACAATTTCCACACTGAAAATAGCAAACATGAAGAGGAATAAATTGAAGCTTGAGTTAGATGAGGAGACAAGACACTATACTTATTTACATGAGTTCAGGTCCATAAAACCATACGAGTTACACTTCAGAACAATGAGAGAACTGGCAGTGGGAAATGAGGTGGTACCCTGTGAAATCTTGTTGAGAGGACAGAGTTATTTGAGTGGATATTGGAGATTAGACACACTTGAGTTTACCCTTGACACAAGGTGGGCCTCTTTGTGAGTGCCACCTAACATGCCACACAGATGTGGGTTAAAGAATGGATTTTATTGGGGTAACAGTTTTACAATCAAAGATCAGAAAGAAGGGGACTTGAGTTCTCAGATCTCCTAATAGCCTCTAGATGGGGAATGAGGACTGGGGCACACAGTTGAACACATGGTAGGTGGACATTCTGGGCGACAGGAACTCCTCCTGTTGCTCTCCTGTTTACAGAGCAAGTCTGAGAGCACCTTTATCAGTGGGGATGTGGGGAGCAGAGTACACTGACTAACAAGTTATCTGGGCACCAGCCTTACTGAGTTTGGATGCCAGCTGTTCACAGGAGCGTCTGGGAAAGCCAGCTGCTCCGCGTTTGGTGACTTCGGGGACCTGTGCAAAGTTGCATTCCTATATTTTGAGGAAGAATGCTAACAATGCAGGGGGCAGCTGAGATTAGAAGCCAGCCCTCTCATCAGAAGAGGGAAGACCTCCCGATTCTAGCTGTCTCCTTGTCCAGGCAGATCACGGTGAGCTGCCTGGAGCATCTTAGGAGAGTCGTGCTTATTGCACTACAGAACCTCAGTAAATTCTACAATAGGTTTTCTAACAGACAATTGGTGAGTACTCTAGGGAAGTGGGGCTTTCTTTTCACTTTTAGAAATGGAGATCAATTCACCGTAGATTTATCTACAAAGCAGGGCTGTGTATGAATAAAATAGGCCTAATCATATGTGATGCTTTCACACTGTACATAAATTTGGCTGCTCTGCACTGAGCCTGAGACTGCCTGGGTCATTGTTATTGATGTTCATAGCTTATCTGTTGATTTGTGCTGTTTTCTTTCCTTCCTCCCATGGGACTGCTCAAATTCACCATGGTTAGAGAACTGCTCCTTCGGTTATCCATGTTCAAGTCACACCAATTAAAACATGCCCCCTTGACAGAGTGTGAGTGATGTTTCAAAGGACTTATCCATTCCACATTTACTCACTAGGTCAAGCACTATAGTGCACAACACTGTCCCACATCTGAAACCAGTGTATCAGTGACCTTTCCTAAGGACCTAGGCAAAATGGCAAACATTGCCTTCTCACCTCTTTCTACCACACCCTTCAGCCTCTTGGTGCCTTCCTTCACTCCCATGTCACATACTGCTGTCCTTTTGTCATCCTCTGGTGGTTGAGAATTCTTGTTTTACCACCTCATTTAGTCTGTTGCCTTTTATAGCATTCTAAAGTACATGTTTACTCTCTTTTATGCCTAATAAAAATACTAACCCTGTTCATCATTTCTAAACTTAGTATACTTTACCTCTTTTCTCAAAGTACTGATAAAAAATTTTAGTTCTATTTGTCCAACTTCAAAACAGTAGAGAAATGTATTTAAGAATAATAAATAATCTACATGTCTTCCACAGAGTGGCAACTGAAAATTTTTTCTTGACTTAATAAAATACTAACTGATCTTTGCTGTGTGCCAGACACTGTTCTAGGTGCTTTACACTTGTTAATACACTCAATCTCACAGCAACCTTTGGGAGTAAGTACTTTTATTATCTCATTTGACAGATGAGGAAACAGAAGGAAAGAGTCTAGTGACTTGCTCAAGGTTATAGAGCTAATAAGCAATGGGGCCAGAATGAAAATCCATCCAATCTGGCCTCAGAGGCCTGGTTTTCAGCCTCTGCAGTACAATAACTCTAAATCAGTGGTTCACAAAGTGGGGTCCCGAGACCACTAGCATGAGTATCATTTGAGAATGTGTTAGAAATAGTAATTCTCAGGCCCTACTCAAAAACCTATTGAGTCAGAAACTCTGGAGATGGGGGTGCGGCAATCTGTGTTTTAACACACCCTCCAGGAGATTCTGATGTCCATTCAAATTTGAGAACCTCGGGCTTCCCTGGTGGCTCAGTGGTTGCAAATCCGCCTGCCGATGCAGGGGACACGGGTTCGTGCCCCGGTCTGGGAGGATTCCACATGCCGCGGAGCGGCTGGGCCCGTGAGCCATGGCCACTGAGCCTGCGCATCCGGAGCCTGTGCTCCGCAACGGGAGAGGCCACAACAGTGAGAGGCCCGCATACCGCAAAAAAAAAAAAAAAAAAAAAAAAAAATTTGAAAACCTCTTCTTTAGAGGTTACTAAGGGAATTGCTAGTACAGATTCTAAAACTCTATCTGCTTTTTCTTTATGTGACTTTATGACTGAAATCAGAGACGCTTTAACACACTGCAGTGCATATGTTAGAACACTTGTGAACACTGATAGAGATATAGAAAATTTTTAGAAAACTTATCGTACATTTAAAAAGCAAAACCAGGAATTCCCTGACGGTCCAGTGGTTCGGACACCATGCTTTCACTGCCGAGGGTGCGGGTTCAATCCCTGGTTGGGGAACTAAGATCCCGCAAGCCACACAGTGCGGCCAAAGTAATAATAATAGTAAAAATAAATAAAAAGCAAAACCAGAATCTATTAATGATTTTAACATGATTTAAAGAAAAAAAATTTACTTCTGTGAAACTAGGTATTGAAAAAATTATAGTGGACCATAATGGAGAAGTAAGACTTTTTTAAAAAGGGACATAAGCATAGACTTAGCAACTTTTAAAATTATGTACTAAAACATATTGCAAAAACTAAGGGTCTCTGAAAATGCAAACTTAAATTTGAAAGAATCATAGCATAGAAAACTGGGTCCATAAAGCTCCATCCTCTCTAATTCTCATAATTTTCCATAGAGTACCATTTCCATTGTCTTTATCATTTCTGTGAAAATATATATACCCCTTGAGAAACTGTAGAACAATATTTGGCATAATAGTAAAAGAGCAGTTATTGATATAACCCGAGTTATGTACTTTAAGCATGAAATACTTTGTGCTCAGTGGATGTTGTATGGCAACTCGTTACAAATTTCCCAGAGTTATAACATTTAAATATTTTCTTTCATTCGTCTTTTATATATAGAATAGGCTCCTAGACAGTGTCACAAGAAGGATTCCATTAATGACTCATTCCCCTCAACTTGAAGTATATAATTTGGGTACCATTTTTCATGTGTCAGGGATCCTCTGTTCTCAGGAATCTGTGACACAGAGAAAAGCCCTAGAGAAAAACATTGATATGATACAGCTTTATTTCCCATTGGCCTTTTTCTCATCCCACCCCTTACTGGCTCTCATACTGAGATTCATCCCATCCAAGTCAAACATGCAGAGTTAATTTTTCAGAAGGCACCCCCTTATTGAAAATGACCTCCTCTCTTTACTCCATGCATCAGGGGTCAAGTAACTAATCCACAGTTAATCCCTGCTACAACCAGAGTACCTCTTTTTGATAACAAATCGACATTTGGTGTCACTATAGTGTGACTGGCACATTCATAACCCCGATCACAGAAAAACTGCATATGTCTCTTCATCCTGAGATTACTTATGTGAAACTTATTGGTAATTTCCCTATCTATCCGCTCAGTAAAATCCAGGAAGCTTGCCTTATAAAAGGGAAGGAGTTCTTAATAAAATTTTGTAATTCTTATTCTTTTAGAAGTTTAGATAGATATGTGTATGTGGGAAGGAAGCTTTTAATTTTCAGAAGATTTACTATTTAAGCAGTGTCACACAGAAGAGGCACAAGATTTTGAGGCTTAACTAGTAAAAGTTTTCTCAATAGTAACTTAACTCCAATGGCTAAAACTAAAACTTTTTACTAATGAATTAAATATAAATTCTGTAGTGTTGATAAGAGGAAGAGAAAGCTGTGTCTATTGAGGGAGAAGACAGAAGAGACAGAATAAATACAGACGTCCTCACATTCATTTTTAGGTTTGAATCAGCTGTGACGTGCCCAAGAACTAGAAACATGAACATTCTTACCTCTCAGTATTTACTTATTTAGTGAATAAGTGTATATGCGGTCCTCTACGGTAAAAGATCTCATCCACCCATAACAAAGTCTTCCTGGCTGAAAAATTATCAAGAACATATTGGGAAAATAAGCCAAACTCCTATTTGCAGATTTCAAACTCCCAGTGACATGAAAAGTCTTTGTGGAATCTATGGGAATTCCTTGTCTTACCTGAGTCCTGAAAAAGTCGAGTCCTGTATTTCTGCCGTAAACCTCTTTACCTCAAGCAGTTTCGTCCCACGACTAATTGGTCACAGGGCTATCTCGCCATAAAAGATAAATAACTGGTCAACAGTTACATTACACTAGAAAAGATAACCTATCTATCAGTCTTTGCAAATTATTAGGTGAGCTAATCCAAGCCTGGTTCTGTTTGGGTGAGTTATAACTTGAATGTTTTGTAATGGAAAATAATATTATTTAAATGCCATTAAAATTTCTCCTAAAAAAGACTTTATTTCGAAATGAATATATTTCTTAGGCTCCAATTAGTAGCATTAATATACTGTGATGCAGTGAGTCACAAACCTTGGTCCATAAAAAGTTGTAGCAGAATTTCCTGGGGTGGTTTATTGTCCAGAATCTTGGGCTCCATCTCCAGAGACTATATTCAGCATGTCTAGGATAAGCCTGGGAATCTACAATTATAAAATGTTTCCCAGGTGACTTTGATGCACAATTAAGTTTAGGAAAAAAATATGGAATTTAGATTTACAAGGCGAGACTCAGGTCTAGATAATTGTAGACCAATTCTATTGTCTCTTCAAGTGTAGATTTCTTCATCTGTAACACAGAGGATAATACCCTCTATCAGGGCTGTGAGATCCCTGAAATAATATACACAAAAAAAGGTAATTCTGGAATAGAAAATTAATTACCTAACTACTGAACTTCATTTTAAAGGCATTGATGCCTTTTTATACAGACTTTATGAAATCTTAGAATGCTTGCTATGCCACAGCCCCATTCCAAGGAATTCCCAGCCCATAGCATCATTACAAAAGGTTCCCATGCCAACAGGCCTCATGCCAAGAGATTCCCATGCCAGAATTTTTCAAGGCATTAGTACCAATTTGCTTCCTTATGTGTAAATACTATTAATAATAAAAGATTCTCCTTTTTTTTTTTTTTTTTTTTTTTTTGTGGTTCGCGGGCCTCTCACTGTTGTGGCCTCTCCCGTTGCAGAGTACAGGCTCCGGACGCGCAGGCTCAGCGGCCATGGCTCACGGGCCCAGCAGCTCCGCGGCATGTGGGATCTTCCCGGACCGGGGCAGGAACCCATTTCCCCTGCATCAGCAGGCGGATTCTCAACCACTGCGCCACCAGGGAAGCCCAAGATTCTCCTTTTTTTAATTGTAAACTTTTATTTCACCTTTTATGCGTTTTGTTTTGTTTGGGTGAGCTCCTTCCTTTTTTTCTTCAATAATGTAAACATTATTTTCAACTCTATAGTTCTCTTTGTTAATGGAGATCCTGGTTAATTATAGAAAAGTGGTTAAAAACAAAGTTACAAACATAAAACATTATTAAGCTGTTAAAATATGCAAATTTCTCACATGTAATTTAAATGCAAATGCAGTATAAAGTATATATACAGCACGATCCTCATAATGTAATAAATTATACTCATCCCATACATATATATACTTATATATGTCTATATGATGTATATTTCAAATCCTGAAAGAATGTGTATGAAAATTTTACCTGTGATTGTATCAGGTTCACTTCTAGTAGGTCTGTATCTTCCCTTTTTTTTTTTTTTTTTTCGCTGCGCTGCGTGGCTTGTGGAACCCGGGCCCTTGGCAGTTCAAGAAAGGAGTCCTAACCACTGGACCGCCAGGGAATTCCCCTGTATTTTCCCAATTTTTTACATTGACTGTGTATTATTTTACAATTTTTAAAAAATTACTAAAATTATTTCTTGAATTAAAAAAAACAGATGAACATAATAGAGGATATAAATGGTCAAATGATATCAAATCTCGCCCTGTAAATATGTGCCACGATTCCCTGCGTAATTCAGGCACTAGCATAAATAAGACTTTCAGCTCAGCCTAGGAGACCAGGAGTGTGGGCTCCCCCAGGATGATGCAAAAGCTTGTAAGTCGGTTCTATAATCTGAGGAGTAGTTTCCAGTTACACAATTAGCCAAAACTCAAGATGTAAACAGAGTAAATATCCGTTTTCCCAGCAGAGAGGTTAGTCCCACCTGACCTATAACAAGTGAGACTGGTATAGCAATTTCCCTACCATATAAGAGTCAAGGGATACTAAAATGTAAATTGAGCACCTATGCGTACATCATTTCAGACTGTTAGTAAACCAAATAATGAGATGAAATAGATAATAAATAATTTCACCCAATAATAGAATAATTCAGACATTTGTGAAGTATTTTTTAATTGACTTTGTAGGGACATAACAGAGAAATGTCATAGGATGTCATAGGTAATAGGTTGAATGTCATTTCTTGTCATGACTTTCAGAATCTAAAGTTGCTTGTTAGGAATACCAGAAAGGTGGGCTTCCCTGGTAGCGCAGTGGTTGAGAGTCGCCTGCCGATGCAGGGGACGCGGGTTCGTGCCCCGGTCCGAGAGGATCCCACGTGCCGCGGAGGGGCTGGGCCCGTGAGCCATGGCCGCTGGGCCTGCGCGTCTGGAGCCTGTGCTCCGCGACGAGAGAGGCTGCGGCAGTGAGAGGCCCGCGTACCGCAAAAAAAAAAAAAAAAAAAAAAAAGAATACCGGAAAGGGACTTCTCTGGTGGCACAGTGGTTGAGAATCTGCCTGCCAATGCAGGGGACACGGGTTCAAGCCCTGGTCTGGGAAAATCCCACATGCCCCGGAGCAACTAAGCCGGTGCCCTGCGAGCCACAACTACTAAGCCTATATGTCACAACTACTGAAGTCTACATGCCTAGAGCCCATGCTCCACAGCAAGAGAAGCCACCACAGTGACAAGCCCGCGCACCAAAATGAAGAGTAGACCCTGCTCACTGCAACTAGAGAAAGCCCGCGTGCAGCAACGAAGACCCAACGCAGCCAAAAATAAATAAATAAAATAAATTTATTTTTTTTAAAAAAGAATGGAAAGAAAACCAAACAGAGAGGGTACTGACTTTAGTGACAAAAGAACCAGGTTTGAATTCCAATTATACCACTTGACTGTAGTTGAGTGGACTTAGGCATGTATAATGACCTCTCCAAACCTTAATTTCTCAACTGTAAAACTGAGATAATTCTACTGCCTACTTTTACAAAGTGTTCTGAGAATGAAATAAAGAATTGTGTGTGGAAATATTTTGTAAAGTAAAAAAATTCACACATACATGTGCACATATTCACACACAAATCTAGTTTTTTTATCCCCACCCTGGCAACTTTTAATCCGTTTAAATTACAATTTATTCACAATTAAAATGACTACCTAGCTTTTTATTTGTTTGTTTAAGAGCCAGTGAGGATTTCAGAGATTCAAACAGATATCCTGAGATGTAAGATATTACAAAAAATATTTTCTTCCCCAAAGCAACAGAATTGAAGATTTTAAAAGAGCAGAATCAATTCAAATCTAGCAACAGATTTCAAAGCTTTTACTTTAGATCTTCAAGTCATTTGCTGCAGCCATACCTCAGACAATATTCCTAGTAGGAGGGAAGTTAAAACACAAGTTGAATGATTTCCTGCTGGGACTTCATTGTCAGCAACCTCCCTCACATCCTATTTGGGTATGACTTTCACACTTCTGGGGGTTGAAAAATGTTTCTTCAACTCGTAAAAAAATGGAGACCCGACATTGTGTATTTATATGCCAGCTCTATTTGCACCTTATCATTTACCAACCTGAACTAGTAATTAAATCAAAAGCAAAATAAGACTTTAATCTATGTATCTAGCAAAATAAGACTTTAATCGGTATATCTGAGTACATTGCCCTGACATACACTTTCAACATAAAATCTGCATTTTAAAATAATTACACTAAAGACTCGCCTTGGAAAATAGTTTTGTGCAATCAGATAGCCAAGTTATTATACTGTTTCAAGCCTTAGACTAAATCAATGTGATGTTGCTCATCTAAACCAGAAGATTCTCAATGACCTGGGAAGACAGATAACAGAATTACTTTGGTCAGCCAAGTGAAGTCTTAGTATTTTTTTCCAATTTCTAACACAACTGGCACTCCAATGCAAGTACTTGTTATCTATATGTGTTACTGTCATAATATTTTTAAGTACACAAGTCCTGGAAAAAGAATCTTATCCATCCAACATCAAAATTAGTGCTTCCAGGGCTTCCCTGGTGGCGCAGTGGTTGAGAATCCGCCTGCCGATGCAGGGGACACGGGTTCGTGCCCTGGTCCGGGAAGATCCCACATGCCGCGGAGCAACTAAGCCCGTGAGCCATGGCTGCTAGGCCTGCGCATCCGGAGCCTGTGCTCCGCAACGGGAGAGGCCACAGCAGTGAGAGGCCCGCATACCGAAAAAAAAAAAAAAAAAAAAAAAAAAAAAAAAAAAAAAATTAGTGCTTCCAGGGATGAGAGAGAGAGCACACAAAACACATAAATAAACAAAAACAAAACACAAGTCCATTGAAACCATGACAAGGAAGTACAAAATATTTTACATTGATCCTCCTCTTCACTGATTCTTTCTGAGGCAGAGAAGTCTCCTGATTGGTTGTTGGAACTTAGAATTACTCAAAATAATTATAACCGAATGGCCAGAGGGATATATGCTGCCATTATGTCCTTCACCACAAAGAAGCACTGACTCCCATAAGGAATACTGAATGTCATATTTGCCATGAAGGCAGCAAAATAAGAAATAAAGAAGCAAAAGAATGTTATCACTGATCTTAATGTATTAATATGGGCTTCAGTGCTGGCGTTTCTAAAACCAAGAGGTCCATTTTACATCCGATGAGCGCGCTTATAGAGAGAAATGAATAACATAACAGTTCACATCACAGATATGGCCAGAGGAAATATTAATGCCAAGTTGACAAGAAGCACTTCATTAATTTGCTTTGTCTTGAGTTTAGTGCTCTTTAGCATGGCATCCCTGAGGACATCAATATCCACATTTTTAGGGTAATCCACCTTGACACACAGAGCTGCAATGCTCACGGAGATCAGCAGGCTTTCCAGAAGCAGTCAAGGAATTAACTTTGAGATCCTGAATTTCAGCCAAAGAAAACAGTACTGGGTGAAGTGCGTTATCTTGAGGCAGTAAAACACAGAGAGACAGGTGGCAAACCAGAGACTGACAGAGCTGAAAAACATCCAAAAAAAATCATCGCTGTACCATAAATTTTTACTCTATAAAAGAGTGGAAAGAACAGGAGAAAAAACTTTACCATTAACACGATCTGCAAACCAAATCTAGATATCCCTATGCATATGAAAAGGAGTTGCACTGGTGTTAGCTTTCTGCTTTTGACCAATTCATTACAGTTGATGATTGTAAGAAATCCATTTACTGTAATCCCTGTGATAAATTCTGCTGACATGAGGATAACATGAAGACGAGCTGACAAAGAGGAGGCCATGTTTCCTACCACAAATCTTAGCTTTTCCTTCTGGATGGTGTCAAATACCTCCTCCATATGATGTTGCAGATAGAAACATATAGCACTGAGAAATCTGACCTTCTGCCAACTTCTGGATCGTTAAGTAGTCTAACACTAGACTTTTTCCTTAAGGAAGAAAAACTGAGGGAGTACTTTTTAAATCTGGTGCCCTGAATTTGAAACTGTGGGAATGCAAATCCAAAGATCTAAATGATGGTTAAGTCTTCCAATTACATCCCAGTAAAAACTGCCATATTGGCATTATTCAGTTCTCACACTTACTCAATTATGCCAAACATCTGATTATAAATATTTTTTATTTAGGTTAATACTATTTCCTTTTTGTCTTTTGTTTTTTCCTAAGGACAAATGCCACATTCTTGGGACAGACAACTATTTCTTATTATTGGCACAAGTATCCAGTCTCAGATGTGACTGTTTCTTTTTTTCCTTCATAATAATCATTCCAAGACACTTTGAATGAATCCTTCCTGATCCTCCACCCCCACCCCAGCTCCACAAAAGACAATTTTTTTCTCCAGACTTGAAAATCATTTCCTGGGACCTAACTTTTTTTTTAATTAATTAACTTAATTTACTTATTTTTGGCTGTGTTGGGTCTTCATTGCTGTGCGAGGGCTTTTCTCTAATTGTGGCAGCGGGGGCTACTCTTCGTTGCAGTGTGCGGGCTTCTCATTGCGGAGGCTTCTCCTGTTGCGGAGCATAGGCTCTACGTGCATGGGCTTCAGTAGTTGTAGCACGCAGGCTCAGTAGTTGTGGCTTGCGGGCTCTAGAGCACAGGCTCACTAGTTGTGACTCACGGGCTTAGCTGCTCCACGGCATATGGGATCTTCCTGGACCAGGGCTTGAACCCGTGTCCCCTGCATTGGCAGGCAGATTCTTAACCACTGTACCACCAAGGAAGCCCCTTCAACCTAACTTGGTATAAGAATCTTTCATTACCATAAATGATCTCTCATATTTTCAGTCTTCTTGGCAAAATTCTGACCTAAGGGTCAGCAAACCCCAGTGATAAAAGTAGTGCACATTCAATCCACATGCTTACATCATGTCTGCTCATGCTGAAGAATATCCCTTCAAAAGGTAGATGGTACAGAAACTTCAAACCACAAACAGAGGGAGTAATTACATAGGTGTTAAAATGATTTTCCTCCCTTTATTACAAAGAGATGTTCATATAACCTTGCCGAAAATTAGTTACATCACATGTAAAGTGTAAATAAATCGTTACTACTTCATAACTAATATATAGTGCTCAAACTGTTTAGTTCAGTGGCTAGGTCATACTAAGCACTCAACACATGATAACTACTTATTAATACTATTAAATGTCTTATTTACCTCAGCAAGAAAATATTGATTCTGTTAATATTCTTGATAAGACACTTGAAATGTTTCCAATAAGAAATAAGATTATAAAAGTATAGAAAATAGAAAAGCAAAGAACTGGACTTGCCACCCACTGTCCACACCATTCATGGTTTTTAAAGCCTACTAGCCCATGAAAGCACATGTCAGTGCCACCTGTGTAGCATTCTCCTGGTACCATCAGGTGTCCTTCCCACCCATTTTCTATACATCACAGATATCCAAAATATATTAAGATTTATCCCATCTCTATCTCTTCTAAAATGCTTATTTTGTGACCTGTACATCAGTTTGCCTTTGGTGTCTGGACTTGCCATCTTCCTTGTCTACAAACCATGACTTTGTCCAGTGAATGGTATTTGCCTTGCCCCATCACCTCTAGGGTCTATTCCCAATTCTAGGCACAGGTGAGGAAGCTACATCTCAATTCCAGACTCTAGACCAGTGTCATGATCCTGGGGTGAAGGAGAAGAAAGGGGATTTGTACAGTATACAGCTTAGTGTCCTAAATTACCCCTCTGAGACTGGGTTATATTTATTGAGTGATGGCATTTAAAATGATATGATAACTGGATTGTTATCATATCTGACTGCATCTGGATGTCATGGGACTAAGGCAGCAAGCAGCAAATAAAACTTAGTAGTAAGCATTCAGTAAATATTGTTACTGAATTTTTATGTGGAAAATGAGACACAACTCAGTTCTGGAAAGGTATAGAATTTCTCAGGATTCATAAAAACCTTATTGGTAGAAGAAGTGAATCAGATTCCATCACAAAAATCCCCATTTTATAGAGAAGGATATTTTGGAATCCTAAAGACTAAGTGACTTATTCAAGGTTTAAGTAAGTAAAAACTGGCAGAACTTGTGAAGATCATTTCAATTTTCTGATCTTACATTTCCTCATAAGCAAAACAAGTGAATAGGAAAAAATGAATTATCTACAATTTTGATTTTGTCAACATTTTCAGACTCATCTTCTGCCAAAATCTTGAAAGTTTCTTCCAAAACCTTGAATTAGTTGAGCTGCCTTTGCATGAGCTTTGTCCCATGTAGGACAGACAGAGGATAAGATTTCTTGATCCACTGATTAATATATTGGATTAATATCCTGTTTTTGAGACAACTGTTCTCAACTTCTCCTACCCCAGCTGAGTCATAATGTTTATTATAATTCCACTTTGAAGGTCTTTCCATGTGCAAATTATAATTTATGTCTCAGACAATCAGTGAATGAGGTAGAGGAGAGCTCAGTTTCTCAAAGAGACTGTGTAATTTAGGACTTCACTATCTCCTTACCACATCACTAAAATTCAGCTTTCATTGTACCATGGAGCAGTTTAAACCAACAGGAAATTAAGGATGCAATACTTTTGAAAATTGTATAAAGCTGCAAAATGTAAATAACTGCTCTGAACTGGCTGAATATGACATATATGTATCTAAGAAAATAGAATAGAGGCAAATTTGGGAAAGGGACATTTTAATTTTTTCATTGCAATTGAGTAAATGTTAAATTACGTAACAGAAGCAGACCAAAGAAGAAAGGCTTATAGTCCAAGAGTCAGAGAGAAGTAATTAGAATGGTGTACTAATAAAAGTTAAGACACACGCATTCTATCTCCATCCTTAAATGGACTGTACCCCACCTTCAGATGTATAACATTCCTTGTAACATGCATGTAATCAGGAAAAGTAGCTCACAGCAGAAAATGTGGAAATAAAAATAAATGTATTCCCCCAAATTGGGATATTATAAAATAATTTATAAGTAAGTGGGGTGTAATTAAATAACACACTTTTACCAAAATACTGACTTCAAAAAGCTCATTTAATTTCTTAAAATTTTCTAATATTTTTAGAAGATAGAATTATCTCTATTGCAGAGATAGGAAAATATGTCTTGAGATGTTAGATAACTTACCTAAATTTAACCAGACAATGCATGAAAAAGGTAGAAGTATGTTTTGATCTCCATATACACAAACTGATACACTTCAGACACACTTAGTCACACTTTCTACATAGTTGAGCAATTTCTTATTCTGAAATATAAAAAGAATACAACTCCAAATCATAGTTCAGAATACACATAACAATTAAAAAAATCATGAAAGCCTGATATTATTTAGCCAATTTTGAAGACCAAATTGTTTCAATACATTTAAGTAAACATTTACAGCATTTAGACATTTTGACAGTGATTTGTGCCTTCTTCAGTGTTGTTTCTTTTTTCCAATATCCACTTTTTTCAATATCTATTTCACATACAAAGTGATCCTATTCCAACACAAGACCCCTCTATACCTTTATATTTCTGGAGGCACGGTGGACTCAAAATGAAAATAGGTAGCAATTTGTTGGAGAATGATATATTTGTTACTATTTTCCTGATCTTTCCAAGGATAAATTCTTAAAAGGAAAGATTTATAGAAGCTAGAAACCAATCAGCAATGAGTTAAAACTCCAACACCATCATTTATCTTTTTTAGCTTTACTATGACAGTTCAGGCTATCCATGATACAAGATCAATTTCTGTCCTTTGGGGTTTTTTTTTTTCATGTCCTTTGTTTATGAGACATATTAAAAGCTTAATCAAACAATATTTTTCCTTGTCTGAGATCTAGCTGATGCTACCTTGAGACAACATTTGTAGAAAATAAAAAGCTCTGTGCTCAATTTTGGTGATACTGACATTTCAGAAGAACTCCTAATGAATTGAAGTGGCGATATACGAACCTTTCAGAAGATCATATGAAGCAATCCATCCACAGTGAACAAAAAAGTAGCACAAACTTTCCTTGATTTACCTATAGATGTGATCATGTGGGCTGTCTGTGCTAACTCAGAGAAAAAACAGAAAAACAGATTATGTTCAAAGCAGTATGTGTAAATTGAGCTTTACCCTAAAAGGTATTTACATATAAAAATGTCAACACTTCTAGGAGACATTATTTCTTCTGAACCCAAAATATTAACCTAGTATATGTATGACTGTGACATCCAAAAACTAGTGAATAGAAATGTTTCCTCTTTTAAGATTACATGCATAGTGCACTTGTGTGTGTGTGTACAACAATATGTGTACTTACATTCTGCTGATTCTGCCCCTTGGAAATGTAACACAGATTCTAGGAAACAGGTTAACCAGCTGATTCTAAAGTTTGAATACTGGATTTTTGGAATTGAATTTTTCATTTGGGCTAGATATGTGTTGCTTCTTTTAAGTGCATATATTCTGATTCTCTCACGTTTGGCTATCACTGGTAACAACAGGTAGAGGAAAATGGGGGGGAAATTCTTGAGAGACTTTATGTATTAATGCTAGAGCAGTTCTGTCTCTAAGTGAAGAGGAGTATATGTCCATTCACTGTAAATCTTGCAAATTAACATACAATGACCATTTTGTATCAAATCAGTCAATAGTTAGCAGTAGCCAATAAAATAAATATGACAGATTATAAAGTGAGCCTATTTTTCCTAGGAAGTTTAAGAATATCTGTTAAAAAGGTAACTCAATTTAACCATGGATTCTATTACACAATTCTTCCATAAAAGTGAAAGTGGAATCTATGGTGAGTGCCTCATTCTCTATAATTTGTATTAATTATATGGTCATTGCATCTTAAATATTATCCCTGTCGTCACATCAGTAGTTTTGCAAGGTCTGCATCTAGTCATCACATTTTGCATTAAGGTTAACATCACATTTAGCTTTGAGAAATAAGAAGCTAAACCTATGATATCCTTTACGCAGTTCAGCAGGTATCATTATGTGAACTGGTACAGCCTGTCCTAGTGCTTTCTAGAGTTCCCTTCTACCCTGCTCTGTCTCATGAGTGATCCCTGACATCGACAAATTACTTATGAATAAATCTCAGTATTTTGAGATAGGTCAAGAGAACACTTAAAAATTTTTCTAGCTGGCAGTATCCCAAATGAATACTAAAATATTCAGTGACAGCTGGGCATAGTTCTAAAAATGTAAGCCCTATTGTCGCTAAATATTTTTTGTCATATATAGATGAATGATTAATCTAGGTCTAGAATCAGAGATGCATAACTTTCAATAATTTAACATTGCTTTTCTTTTGAAAAGAATGAAGTTGTTATAATCATTGAATATACACAGGGGCTCCATGTGTATACATACCATTAACTGACAACTCATTGATGCAGCAGCTTATTTTTCATCCCATTATATTGCGAGTACCTTCTCATATTGGTAAATAATCTTCTAAAACATTACCTCCAATAGGTAAATAAAATTTTATAGTACATTCATACAGTAATTAATTATTCTTAATTTGCTAGATGTTTAAGGTTTTCCTAATTTTTGTGTTTTTTTTAAATTTTATTTTATATTTTTTTTATACAGCAGGTTCTTATTAGTCATCCATTGTATACACATCAGTGTATACATGTCAATCCCAATCGCCCAATTCATCACACCACCACCCCCACTCCCCACCGCTTTCCTCCCTTGGTGTCCATACATTTGTTCTCTACATCTGTGTCTCTATTTCTGCCCTGCAAACCGGTTCATCTGTATCATTTTTCTAAGTTCCACATATATGCATTAATAAACAATATTTGTTTGTTTTTCCCTTTCTCAGTTACTTCACTCTGTATGACAGTCTCTAGATCCATCCACATCTCTACAAATGACCCAACTTCGTTCCTTTTTATGGCTGAGTAATATTCCGTTGTATAAATGTACCACATCTTCTTTATCCATTCATCTGTTGACGGACACTTAGGTTGCTTCCATGTCCTGGCTATTGTAAATAGAGCTGCAGTGAACATTTTGGCACATGACTCTTTTTGAATTATGCTTTTCTCAGCGTATATGCCCAGTAGTGGGATTGCTGGGTCATATGGTAGTTCTATTTTCAGTTTTTTAAGGAACCTCCATACTATTCTCCATAGTGGCTGTATAAATTTACATCCCCACCAACAGTGTAAGAGGGTTCCCTTTACTCCACACCTTCTCCAGCATTTCCTGTTTGTAGATTTTGTGATGATTCCCATTCTAACTGGTGTGAGGTGATACCTCATTGTAGTTTTGATTTGCATGTCTCTAATAATTAGTGATGCTGAGCAGCTTTTCATGTGCTTCTTGGCCATCAGTATGTCTTCTTTAGAGAAATGTCTCTTTAGGTCTTCCGCCCATTTTTGGATTGGGTTGTTTGTTTCTTTAATATTGAGCTGCATGAGCTGTTTATATATTTTGGAGATTAATCCTTTGTCCATTGATTCATTTGCAAATATTTTCTCCCATTCTGAGAGTTGTTTTTTCATCTTATGGTTTCCTTTGCTGTGCAAAAGCTTTTAAGTTTCATTAGGTCTCATTTGTTTATTTTTGTTTTTATTTCCATTACTCTAGGAGGTGGATCAAAAAAGATCTTACTCTGATTTATGTCAAAGAGTGTTCTGCCTATGTTTTCCTCTAAGAGTTTTATAGTGTCTGATCTTATATTTAGGTCTCTAATCCATTTTGAGTTTATTTTTCTGTATGGTGTTAGGGAGTGTTCTAATTTCATTCTTTTACATATAGCTGTCCAGTTTTCCCAGCACCACTTATTAAAGAGGCTGTCTTTTCTCTTTTGTAGGTCCTTTTCTTCTCTTGTGTTTCCCACTTAGAGAAGTTCCTTTAGCATTTGTTGTAGAGCTGGTTTGGTGGTGGTGAATTCTCTTAGCTTTTGCTTGTGTGTAAAGCTTTTGATTACTCCATCGAATCTGAATGAGAGCCTTGCCGAGTAGAGTAATCTTGGTTTACGTTCTTCCCTTTCATCGCTTTAAGTGTATCATGCCACTCCCTTGTGGCTTGTAGAGTTTCTGCTGAGAAATCAGCTGTTAACCTTATGGGAGTTCCCTTGTATGTTATTTGTCATTTCTCCCTTGCTGCTTTCAATAATTTTTCTTTGTCTTTAATTTTTGCCAATTTGATTACTATGTGTCTCGGCATGTTTCTCCTGAGTTTATCCTGTATGGGACTCTCTGCGCTTCCTGGACTTGGGTGGCTATTTCCTTTCCCATGTTAGGGAACGTTTTTACTGTAATCTCTTCAAATATTTTCTCAGATCCTTTCTCTCTCTCTTCTCCTTCTGGGACCCCTATAATGTGAATGTTGTTGTGTTTAACGTTGTCCCAGAGGTCTCTTAGGCTGTCTTCATTTCTTTTCATTCTTTTTTCTTTATTCTGTTCCGCCACAGTGAATTCCACCATTCTGTCTTCCAGGTCACTTACCCGTTCTTCTGCCTCAGTTATTCTGCTACTGATTCCTTCTAGTGTAGTTTTCATTTCAGTTATTGTATTGTTCATCTCTGTTTGTTTGTTCTTCAATTCTTCCAGGTCTTTGTTAAACATTTCTTGCATCTTCTCAATCTTTGCCTCCATTCTTTTTCCAAGGATCCTGATTCATCTTCACTATCATTATTCTGAATTCTTTTTCTGGAAGGTTGCCTATCTCCACTTCATTTACTTGTTTTTCTGGGGTTTTATCTTGTTCCTTCATCTTGTACTTAGCCCTCTGCCTTTTCATCTTGTCTATCTTTCTGTGAATGCAGTTTTTGTTCCACAGGCTGCAGGATTGTAATTCTTCTTGCTTCTGCTGTCTGTCCTCTGGTGGATGAGGCTACCTAAGAGGCTTGTGCAGGTTTCTTGATGGGAGGGAGTGGTGGTGGGTAGAGGTGACTGTTGCTCTGGTGGGCAGATCTCAGTAAAACTTTAATCCACTTGCCTGCTGATGGGTGAGGCTGGGTTCCCTCCCTGTTGGTTATTTGGCCTGAGGTGACCCAACACTGGAGGCTACCAGGGCTCTTTGGTGGGGCTAACGGAGGACTCTGGGAGGGCTCACACCAAGGAGTACTTCCCAGAACTTCTGTTGCCAGTGTCCTTGTCCTCACCATGACACACAGCCATCATCCGCCTCTGCAGGAGACCTTCCAACACTAGCAGGTAGGTCTGGTTCAGTCTCCTATGGGGTCACTACTTCTTCCCCTGGGTCCCGATGTACACACTACTTTGTGCGTGCCCTCCAAGAGTGGAGTCTCTGTTTCCCCGAGTCCTGTAGAAGTCCTGCAATCAAATCCTGCAAGCCTTCAAAGTCTGATTCTCTAGGAATTCCTCCTCCTGTTGCCGGACCTCCAGGTTCAGAAGCCTGATATGGGGCTCAGAACCTTCACTCCAGTGGGTGGACTTCTGTGGTATAAGTGTTCTCCAATCTGTGAGTCACCCACCCAGCTATTATGGGATTTGATTTTATTGTGATTGCACCCCTCCTACCGTCTCACTGTGGCTTCTCCTTTGTCCTTGGACGTGGGGTATTTTTTTGGTGATTTCCAGTGTCTTCCTTTTGATGACTGTTCAGCAGTTAGTTGTGATTCCAGTGTTCTCACAAGAGGGAGAGAAAAGATAATTTTCTTTCTACCCTTCTGAGTTCGTGACTGAGGACTTCCATCCCTTAAACATAAGACAGATTAACAAGAGAAAAACAAACAGAAGTACATTAACATGCATAGCTCACGTATACATAGGAGATAACCAATGAAACTGAGTAACTTTCCGAGATGGCCCAAGCCACCACCAGCTTAAATACCATCATCAACTACAGACAAAAATATTTGAGTGGTGATGCCAAAAGCTCAGCTTCTGTACACCGGTGCTGAATCATATCTTGGAGACATAGTTTTGGGTGAAGTAGGCTCCTGACGTCAAAAACTATGTGTCCCTTTCCTAATTTTTGATAACGTAAATAACATTAACTACGATATCTTTCCTTTTGATTTCATTTCTCATTATCTCCTTAGATGGAGATGTAATAATGGATCAAAGTATGTGACTATTTTTAAGTTCATAATATATATTGCCATATTGTTTCCAGAGAAATTGTACCAGTTTACATCCCATCAGCAGAATATGAGAGTTTCTCTTTACTACACATCTCCCAGCATTTTATGCAAAAATGTATTTTCTAACTTGATAGAGAAAATGGCATTTCATTTTAATTTGCATTTTTAGTAGAAGGGTGATTGAACTGTTTTAGATATATGTATTCCCCACTTTTCTCTTCCGTGACTCACCTATTTATATCCACTGCCTTTTTTATTTTAATTTGAGGGAAAGGGGAACTTCCTTTCATCTTTATGCTTTAAACAATTACCTAATCAGAAAGGCAAACAATTCTTTATATGTAACTAAAAGTCAGTATATATTTATAACTTCTTGCATCATTTGTAAAAGTACTTCTAATAGGAATTCTTTAGCTATTATGCGATTTATTTTTTAACCTGTCTTGATACCTTTCAATACATCATCTACGGATGGAGCCCAGAGTACACTGGAAATCTGGTGAGTATGAGAGAGACACTTAAGATTGGTAACACATTCTGTCAAGAGTTTAAGCTCCTTTTGCTTATTTGGGCCACATTTACCTAGAACGCTATAGACTGATGATGTAAGCAGTGCTTCATCCAGTTCCCTCATGCGCATTTCACTGTTTGTTAATAGAGAATAGAGTTTTTCTTTAAAAGGTGTTAATTCATTTTATTTCCCTGTATTGTTAGTCCCTTGGGTGAGGGAAAAAAATCTTCAAATCAGTATCTAAAATTGTTTCTTGAATTATCTATAGATTTCATTAAATTCCTTATATTAAATCAAGTTTATCACTGCTAGCTGAAGAGTGTCTAATTAAGCCACATTTTAAAAATTTATCAGTTTCTGTATTTCTCTTGAATTTAAAAAAAAAAGATACAACTTTGCGCAAAGTGCCTGTTGATGTTTAGTGTGTTTTGCGGTGGGTGAGAGATATTTCACTTTTGAAGTGCAGAGCTGAGACCCTGGATCCCAAGGGAAGACACTCCTCTGGTGGTGGTAGTGGAGGGGATTTTTTCTCCCAAGGACTAATTTCCTTTTCAGAAAACCATGCTGCAGGTCAGTCAGAATGAAGATCAAATGAAAATCTTAGGAGGGGCAGTGAAGTCATCTACATACATATCACTAGAAACTGAGTGAACTGAACATCTTATATATACAGTAAAACTCATGTCAAAAATATGGTTTTTTAAAATTTGCAAATATACTCTCTTTTCTCTATGGACTTTATTAAAAAGAACTCCTTTCAGGCTGCTCTTTTGAAATATCTCACGTTAGGAACTTACTGAATTAAGCCATCTGAATATTCCCTATTCATTCCAGACAGTGGACTTATGAATAAGTCACAGAGAAATTATAAAATGCTCTAAGCTATTTCAACTGGTTTTAATTAGTCTTCTCATATAGCAGAGTTCAGATAATTTCACAATATTAAAATCATATATTGTTCAATGTGATCAACAAAATATAAAAGATGCCTTATTCATTTAGGAAAAAGCAAAACAAAACAAAAAACAATAATGAAGGGCAGCACCCTCTTCAATTACGAAGATTAAAATGTAACATAGGAAGTTTTTGCTTTTAAAGTGAATCTCTAAAAATAATATCATAGGGTTTCCCTGGTGGCGCAGTGGTTGAGAGTCTGCCTGCCGATGCAGGGGACACGGGTTCATGCCCTGGTCCGGGAAGATCCCACATGCCGCGGAGCGGCTGGGCCCGTGAGCCATGGCCGCTGCGCCTGCGTGTCCGGAGCCTGTGCTCCGCAACGGAAGAGGCCACAACAGTGAGAGGCCCGCGTACCACAAAAAAAAAATAAAAATAAATAAATAAAACAAAAATAAAAATAATATCATAAAAGGTGAAGTCCTGCCTGAAGGACTTCATTGGTGGTTTCCAAATTGTCAGTTTTAACAAGCTAAATATAAATGAACACGAACAGTTAATGTGCTGAGAAGAGGATGTAGAGAAAATTATAATGACTTTTTAGGAAGGAGGTAACAGAGTCATGAAATGTTAAGTTGAAAAAATGAAGATAGACTACATATTTACGTAGGCTCTTCTTTAGCAAATGACACAGAAACAGAAAACAGTGTTTGTTTCTTATTTTTTAAGCAGCCTGTTAAATATAACAAAATGAATAAACCAGTTTGGGACTCTTTTTTTATTTACTTTGAATGGAAATTACAGTTCTTGCTACACAATTATTTGAAACTGAAAGAAAAATATGTATCCTTAGAGTTTAGTAGTTTTCAGAAGTACTAAGTGAAAATTTCTGAATACTTCATTTAAGTGTTTTCTGTGATTCATGATTGGTTTGCAGCGAAAGAAGAGGGAAATCTATCTTGAGTGAAGCAAGTAATAGCTATATATAAAATTAACTTAATATGAAAATTCAGTTAGATACAGACAGTTAGATTCTAGTTTTTCACTTTCTTACACTGCAGATGCCAGTGATGTCCATTAGGTATTGAGACCTTGTGGATCACAGACTATTTGAGGAATCTGATGAACTCTATAAATCACTTTCTTAGAAGTTTCACAGAATCTAAGATTGATTCGTGAGTTATAGACCCAGATTAAGATCCTTACCCTGAGGGAAAAAAAATACATGTATTGGGAGGATATAATAGCTAACATTGAAAACAACTGGATTTTAACACATAAGGCATGGTAATAAAGATTTGGTCATTTATCTACGAGATTTATCTTTTTAAAAATTACAATAAAGTTAAATGAAAATTTGAGCCCAAAGCATTGGTGGGTCAATCCAAAACTCCTTTGGTCAGAGTGCATTTACTTATTTTCAAGTTTAATTTTAATTTCAAACTAGTCTGTGAGACTCTAATTAATTTAGTTGAATGAGATATGTTTATAGCATTTTCTTTGGTGTATTGGAAAAAAAAGTCTTTACTTAAAAAGGCGTTAGTTATGAATACAAGACTGGCTGCTAGGGAGTACCTTTTCAAATCAGTTTTTTCCATAGGAAATCATCTAGACACAATGATGTCCACTATTTGATTATAAAAAAAACAAACAAAACAGCTTTTTGGTGTCATATAATGTAGATTCAGAACATTTATCATGTTCAACAAGCAGTGTGACATGGTGGATTTACTGTTCCCCCAGTTAATGTGGTATCTTGATTGTTTTTTTCTGGTTAACTAACATATTATTGATCTATTGTGAACTTCACTTAAAAATCAGAATACTTATTGTATGTCTTTGTTTATAAGAAATCTCATTTTCATATTTCTTGTACATTTTTGAAAGAAAACTTTCTACTTATAATAATTTTTAGGATACAAATAGAAAGGCAAAAACATTTTCTTACCATTTAGATTTTTGTGGTCATAATCCATCGTCAAAATACAGATATTTTTATAATTAATTATTGTATTGTTCTTTCATAACTAATACAATAACATTATTTTAACTTTTATGATTAGTAACTAGGTCATAAAAAAACTAAATCTGCGAAGTAATAAAAGATTACTAATTAAGTAATATCTGAAATTGCTTAAATGGCATATTTCTAAAGATAAAATCACGTACTATGGTTTTTTGTGGGTTTCTTTTGCGGTACGTGGTCCTCTTACTGTTTGTGGCCTCTCCCGTTGCGGAGCACAGGCTCCGGACGCGCAGGCTCAGCGGCCATGGCTCACGGGCCCAGCTGCTCCGTGGCACGTGGGATCTTCCCGGACCGGGGCACGAACCCGTGTCCCCTGCATCAGCAGGAGGACTCTCAACCACTGCGCCACCAGGGAAGCCCTGTACTATGGTTTTTAATCCCATTTATCTAGTCTTCATTTTGTTATCAAGGTAGTTTGTATATACAGAATGACACATATTTACATGGGGGAGGGGTTGTAGTTCCTGCTGTGTCTGCTTAGACATTAAATCACCACAGTGTAGGTAAATGCAGGTTTTGTTTTATGTAAATAAGTGAGATGGTGGGTCTTTTTACTAATACATATTTACATGTATTTCCAGATTTTCACTGGTGACAGTAAAACTTGTTAATAGCCATGGTTCTTTATGGAAATGTACTTTGAAAAGTTAAAAATACCATATAAACATAGGGAAGCATTATTATAGATGAGTTAACTATTATTATTATTGTTTGCCCTCATAATATACATATGTAATCATAATTTAAATCCATTATTAAATTGACTAGTCCAATAAGATGAAATACTGAAATAATCTTTGGATGGAAAGAGATCTCCTTAGCTGAGCAAATATTCATGAAGATATATGGATGCTCTGTGCCATACACCTCTATGTCTATGAAGAGTTAACAACTTTGGGTGAGGAAGGAATTTCAGGATACCAGCTTTTGGTAAAATAAAACATAACTTTCCAGGCAGAGGTGGATTTATCAAGAAGCAGAAGCTTCAGGGCCTCTTATTACCACTGGTCAAGGCCTTGTAAGGGACTATAGCCAAATATTTTTTTGTAATATTTGCAAAAGTAAAATATTGTATCTGAAACTTGCTAAGACTGCTCTCTCTTCACTTTGTTTTCTCTGTACTTTCCTCACATTAAGTGGGATTGGAATGATTGCAGCAATTTGTGAGATTTGTCTAAAAGGAAGTTGAGGTGGTAATACATTGAGATTAAGTTTAATATGATACACTTATGTGGTTCACAGTCTCTTACGTGGATAGTTACATATTATTATTACATAATAGCTAGAGACACAGCTGTCTGTGCAGGAATGGCTTTCGACCATCCATCATACCAGTTCGGTTGGGTGTCATTGTTACGAGTCCAAGCTCCTACTGCTTCCAACGTGACAGGCCAGTAAATAGAGGTGCTGGGGCAAGGAATAGTAACTCTATTTGGAAAGCTTGCAGACCAAGAAGATGGTAGACAGGTGTCCCAAAGAACCATCTTACCCAGTTAGAATTCAGGCTTCTTTTATACTAAAAGGGGAAGAGGTGTGGCTGGTTGTTGCAAAGTTCTTGTTGCCAGAATCCTTTGCTCCTGCAGCTGTCCATGTAGGTTTGGTCACAATGTTCCTGTAAAACCCCAGTAAGACAATTGGTATTTTCTGTTCTGCAACTTTTTATGTCTATGAATGGAAAAGCGTTAGACTTTTAAAGGTCAGAGCCTTGAGAATAGGCTATCATGCATATTTCAGGTTATAGGCAACATTGTTTTACAGAGGTGCAGAGCCAGCATGACTAAGCACAGGCAACAGAGCACAAGGGTTAGACCTAAAAGAATTGATTCAATACGGAGTCTCTCATTTGTTCTTCTGTCAGGTCATGTCACAAAGATGTTAGCACCAGAGTCAGAAGCATATTACTTTATAAACATGTCCAACAACATCTAACACTAGAAGTATAGAAATGGAGAAAAAATTGGTGTAAGAATAAACATATTCAAAAGCTAGTCTGTAAAAATGTGTCCTAGCCTTATAGCCTATAAACAAAGGAAACGACAACCCTAAAACTTTACATAATAGCACTAGTTGTAAACAGTGAATCTGAAAGAAATTTTTCTAAATTATTATTAATAATAAAACATTTCAAGCAACTGTGCTAAAAGACTGAATTATCTTCCTAGTCTCTTTTTAGTGTTATAGTATTGCTTTATGTGAGGAGGCACTCAAAGACTATGCAACCAAAAAATGTAGGAAAATGTATTTTAGAAGTGAGGCAGTTATTAATAAAAGTATGCATTTTGTTTGCATTTTGTGATGCTTATGGTATTTTCCAGCTTTTTAAAATGTGTAATACGTTGTAATTTCTCTTTCTAAATAATTCTCACCTTTGTATCTGATTTTGTGCGCCTAATTTTGTATTTTGTTAAATAAAAAGGGCCCAGATTATATAAACTGTAGGCCTCATAAAACCTGTTTCTGCCCCTTGAGAATTTTACAGGGAAGGACTCCAAAAGGAGAATCTTTAGGAAAAAGTGGTCCAACAACCTTTTTTTTTATGGCTTTCTAACTTGATTCCTGATGCTATCAACACAATCAGCCTCTGGGGAGATAGGTTTCTTTCTCTTTGCTTAAATCCCTTTAAATTTCCCTTCCCAACCCTCAAAAAGAAAGTTTGCATCAAAAATGTTACAGTTAGTCATCTCTGTATGGCAGGATTATGGGTGGTTTTTAAAATATATATTCTTTTGGCATTGCTTACATTCATTTTCTACATTGAAAAGTACTGCTTTTATTTAAGAAACTGAAGTTGCAATTTTCAAGAACTTGGCTCAAGCACAGATAAAATGAAAACTATCTTTGTTCTCATAAGCACGGTTCGACTGATATTAAATTTACACGATCGAATATTTACTACATGCCAGGCCCTAGAATTAACTAATTCATTACAATGTTAATTTTAAATGCATGAAAAAATAAAAAGAAGCTGAATAAAAATCATGTGATATGTGCTAAGTATTTACTCTTACAGAGCAATGTTTTCTGAGGGCAACAGCTTATTCCTTGTATATTGTCTTGCATGTCTTATCCTGTTTGAGCAATCTATGGAGAGACATTTGAGTGATTACCTCAGGATTCCTCCTTCCCCTCTTCCTTCTTTGGTCTCTTCTTGTCCACATAGACCTCCTGTGCAGAGAGGTAATGGGTAATTGGGGTTAAAGGCTATTGCATACTAAATGTTTGTGCCTCCATTTCTTATGTTGAAATCCTAACCCCCAATGTGGTGGTTTAGAAGGTGGGGCCTTTGGGAGGTAGTTAGGTCTAGATTAGGCCATGAAGCAGGGGTCCTCATGAGGAGATTAATGCCCTTAAAGCAAGAGACAGCAGAGTTTGCTTTCTCTTTCTTTGCCACGTTAGGACACATCAAGAAGAAGTCCCTCTACAAACCAGGATGAAAGTCCTCACCAGACACTGAATCTGCTGGTACCTTGATCATGGACTTCTCAGGCTCTAGAACTGTCAGAAACACGTTTGTTGTTGAAGCCACCAAGTCTATGGTATTTTGTTAGAGCATCTTGAGCAAACGAAGACAAAGCCCCATCTCCAGGGGAGTGCTGCAGAGCTCATACTCCTGCAAGTTTCCACAAGTTTCCAAGCACAAAAGAACCATCTCCTCACTCCACCTCTTTCTCTTATTTTCTCCCTTCATCTTGAACAATGGTTATCTTCCCACAGGGAGATAATTCCCATTCACATGTAGGAAGCACTTCACCCTCTAACTGTAGGTGAGAAGACCTCTTGAAGAGAGAGCTTCTCTTTGTTCTTTGTGAAGGACATGAGTTGGTAAAGGTACTAGGGTTCAAACTGAGCCTTTATAAGCCTTCCCTGCCTGGCTTTCAAGCTTTTAGGAAAGGGGATTTTTGCTACCGATAGAGGAACCTCCCTTCCAAAAGGAAACTAGAAGGAGGAAGAGTGTGCCAGGCTGAGTCTTTGATAGGAAACTGAAAAGGGCTGGAGCATTCAAAACGATGAATAAGAACTTCTGAGTTATTTATTATGAAATGTGCAATACAGGCCCCCTCTTTTGACTCCTGGGAGAGACTATTACGAAAAAATCTTTGGCTTGATGTACAGGCTTGAAGCCTCTGCATTCTTTAGGAGAGGAGGTTTGAACAAGAGCTGAGACCTGGGTTCCACGGATAAAAGAGCTAGAGGACAGCAGGAGAGCTGACACCTAGGTCACAATAAGTTCCGGTGAATAAATGAATGATAAAAATCAAGAAATATATGGAGTATTTCAATAAAACTGCAAGGAAGTATACGGAGATGTAGGTAGAATATAAAGATGCCTGGTTTATTGTAGAATGGATATGGAATTTATGGCCCCAAATTCATGGATTTGAAAGCTCTTTATGTTGTTTGCTTGTGGTATATCCTTGACAAGTAACTTCAATTTTCCAAGTCGCTGTTTTCTTATCTGTAAAATGGGGGCACCAATTTGAACAACTTCTCTGAATAGTTTTTTGGTAAGAATTTTTAATAAATGGTGTGAAAATGCATTATTAGAATACTTGGAACCCTTATGTACATGGCCACTCTAGTCTACGATTACAAAATAGGGTGATATTTATTTATATTATACTGTAGCACTAAACCCCACTAGTCCAACTAGTAAAGTTAGCTCTAAGCTTCTTCCTAGCTTTTTAAGTTTTCCAGGCTATTGCCTCATGTGTATCCAAGATTCACAGCTATCCTTATATGGAGACATCGCTGATGCTTTCTCAGGCCTTGGTACAGGGAAGACACTGTGTGCTCTTATTTCACACAGTACAATTGAGAATAGGCTGTGACTTTTAACATCTAGAATTTGTTGAAGCATCAAGGTAAAATAAAGTCATAACTTCTAGGGCAACTTGCAATTTGCATTACAGTCTGTCAAACTCATTAAACAGAGGTTATTAGACTGAGGCAGCTCAAATGCCATGGCAGCCGATGTAAGCAAACCAAAAATCTAAGCCTGCAAATGCCTCAAGATTACAAAATCAAAACCCAAGGACAACCAATCACACACAGCTTAGGCTTTAAGCAATTGCCAATCAATAATTTTCTTGCTTTGCTTCCCACTTTTCTCCATAAGAGTTTCTCCCAGAGCTCTTATCCATAGAGCACTCCTAACGACTTCCAGTTTGGCACTGCCTGAATCCAATCAATTTTTGCTCAAACTCATAAAATTTTTAATATACCTCAGTAAGTCTTTTAACAAGTCGTTCGGAAGCAGGCCTAGCTCTTGGCCATTCTCTACAGGAGAGAAGCCAGTTCATCCATTACTGAATGCTTCAGGCATTTTCTCATCTTACAGCCTGGGCCCAACTATCTATGCTCTACAAGGAGACAGCAGATTCTCACCTCCCAATGCTAAGGCCTTTCTCATTTCCTATCCGACTCTTTAAATCCTTCCTGGGTTACTTGACAGTGAAAACATATCCTTTCCCTTTAGGTGGGTGCTTTCACCACAAGGAAGAGTCCAGTCCTGTGCACTGGTGAAGACTGTCAAAAGTATTTGATGATACATTTATCTAAGTTTGGCTTATTGTGTACACACACACACACACACACACACACACACACACATAAAACTAATGCCGTACAAACAGTCCAGCCCACATTGTGTGCTGTTCTATTCAAAGTTCAGTCCTTTCCTGCTTACAATCTTTCCTCTAGTCTGCTGGGCTGGAGGGAAAATGATCCCTGATAGACTGTGAGCAAAATACACAGCTAAGATTATCTCCGAGGAGAAAAATGATTGTTTTCAGGATATGGCCTGTCATTGCACTGATTTAACATGTGTTTCTTGGTCTGAAACATCTTCTTTGGGCTATTTCACTGCATTATGATTCACTAGGAACAATGAGGAAGTAATAACTCCTAATTAAAGGCCCTACCAAAGGAATCCACTGCAGAATAAAAGAGCATTTGCCTGAAAGAGAAAGCACTGTCTCTATCTAAGCAGGCAGGATCTGTCTGTAAAATTTTCCCCAAAGGAAGCTTTTCCAGCTACAGAAAAATATTTAGGTGCCATTCTCTGCTCACCTTGTGACATATTGTATAACCATTGGCTACTATAATTCAAAAACATAAAGAGATAAAATGACAGAAAATGCATTTAATACATATAACAAATATATGATTAAACGTAAAGTGTATCTTAGAATTTGAATAATCATGCCTTTTTATAACTTCTAGAATAAACAATAAATAAGTTGTTGTTTACACTATCAACAAACACCAAAATGTCAAACATGTTGGAATTTTGTGTGCATATTAGTAAGCAATGTATAATAACTTTTTTTCTATTAGATTCATTAGTGTGCATTATTCTTGAACATGTCTAGATTAAAATCTGAGTAAAAAATTTTAGCCCAAAATAATTTTAATGCTTAATATCCTTATTTGCATATAGTTAGAAATTTCATTTCCAAATATAATGGCCAATGACTTAGTAGGGTTTTCTGCTTGTAATAACATCTCATGTCATTTCAAACACAGTACAGTATAATCCTTTTAAATTTCTTCACACTAAGGACTAAGCACAACCATTAAATTATAAAAACCTAAAGTAGTTCTTAACTGAAATAATGATAGAGCATTTTTAAATCAAACACTACATCCATACGACTCATACAATGATACAGGAGTATGTAACCATTAAAATGATGATATACATACAGTTTCTTCTATTAAAACTAAAATAATAATATATCATAAAAATAAAAAAGTTGCTACAAAGCACAGGAATAGTAGCTTTGCTGAGCTAAACGTAAGTAATTAGTCACACAGAAAGAAATTTGGAAGGATGTACAATAAATTTTTTCTTCATACATTCAATTTTCTAGTTTAAATATCTGTTACTTCAACCTTAAAATATAGCTTTCTAGAAAAGCTATATTTTCTTAAAGGAAAAATGAATAAAAAAGCAAAAATGAATAAAATGTAAAATCATACTGGAGAATCAGAAAAACGTTTTTAGGTGTTCATTATAAACATGTAAGTCTAATGAATATGGTTTTAAACTAAAGATTGCTTAATTATTGATTGAGTCTTTAAATCTCAGAGAGAGTGTTACTTTGTTTAAAGGATATTGAGGCCACATTATCTTCCTCATATTTTATATTTTATTCTTGGATCCAAAAAAATTTGCCTTCTGATACCTCTACCTAAAACTAGCAGCACTTTTACTTCCTTTATAGTTAAATAGAATAAAATTATTGATTTTACTTGTTAATTATCTGTTTCCTCTAATAGAATGTAAGTTTCATGAGGTCTAGAACCTGGTCTTGTTCACCCCAACACTTCAGTTTCATTCATGGTTTACAGCAGGCATCAATGAGAAAACTGATAAACTCTGACTCAAAAATTTTTCATTCAGATTAGCTTGCTTTGGGCCCTCAAATATTTCCTGTTGGTGTTTTGCACTGAGCTATTGATGTTTTCATCTCACTGTTACTATGAATCCTGTTCCTAATTTTAAAGGTAAATACATGTTCATAGCTTAGATACATGAAAACTTATATTAGTCACTGTGTGTGTTCACATTATTCTTGGTTTTATTTTATTTTCTATCTTTATGGTCTTTTGAACTCAATATATTTATCTTTTCATGTTGTCTTATATTTATTTACAAGGATGCTTCAAATTCTTTTGAAAATGAGAAAGGTGGAGAAGGAAGAGTGGAAGAACACAAAGAAGAGCATACATTCGATATGTGTTGATAATTAGAGTGACTCTATAAATTATCACCCAAACCATGGCATTTTTTGAGAGTGAAATAGAAAGTCTATAATAATCACATCAAACAAGACAGCCACCTCCTGCAAAATAGGATGTCTCTCTAATTGTAATAACTTTGTGATTTGGCAAGAGAAAGAAAATTGTTAATACCAAAATAACAATGAGTCAAGAAATATTTGCTTCTCTGGTCCAGCCTCACCTTTGGGACAATGACAGAGAGCATGGCCCTCCATTCTCTAACTCACGTTCTCTGTGCACAAAGCATCACCCTCCTTTTTCTACTCCCTGCTCATGTGGAGTATTTTTTGCATGGAATACAGAAGTTCAAGGGTATCACTGTATCCACAAGTGATATTTATCCACTAAATTCTCCTATGAACTTGTGCAATTAAAGCAAAAGCTGGAAGTTTCTCCATATATTCCAGCTTTTTGTCTCAGAATTCTCCTGGAGGCAATGAACACAGAGCAGACTATGTACTAATCATTCAGCGAACTCCTTGCTCCCATTCCCAACTCCCCAAGCAACTTTCTGGTATAATTTGGCTTCTGATTCTATTTACCTACTGGCTGCAAGAGAATACTGATTAGCCACAGGAATATGTACTCCTCTGGAATTATATTTATCTGTGTAAATTATTTACCCGGCACTCTAGTTCTATATTAAATAATTATTTTCAGAGGTATTACTTGGTAAACATTATCCTCAACATTTTTAGCTGTTTTAATCGTATAAATATTTACTTTAAGTCATTTAAAGAAAGGAGTATAAACAAACTATCTCAATGAAAGGATCAATATGGAGTTCAAATTTCAAGTCAGCAAAAGGCAAAAATCTATTATTTTGACATGTAGTATTAAAAGGAAAGTTGTGATCTAAAGGAAACCAGTATTTTGTTCTCTTTTTATATTAAAGGAATAAATTAATTTATTTTTTAAAAAATCTAGTTTTTTCTTAATCCATATTGAATATTGTTTAAACATCTTTTATTTCTGTACTTCAGATCTGGTTTTCTTCTGGAGCATTTATCTGTGCTGATCTTAGGGAGTGGGGCATGAGTTTAACAATCAGAGTCCCTAGTTTAGATTACAGAAGCACAATGGGACTTTGTAGCACCTTTGCTGAAAACCCAGAAAATGATTTCCATGACAAAATTGGGATCAAAATTGATCAAACTTTTAATAATTGTGTTGATTTTGTTAATGAATGGAGGTAAGAAAGTAACTTATTTTCGTTTGTTATTGTATTAATATTTGACTTAACGTGAGTGGTGGGTGACTCAATGCTCTACTTTTTTTGCAACACGTTACAGAGAAAAAATTGTTCTTGTGCAAATTACTATTGTTTTCTGTTTTCCATCTGGAAGGATTTTCCCAGGAAAAAGCATGTTTGACACAATGCCAGTTTCCCTGCCATCACCTAGAAAACAATCCTATTGTAGCTGTTCATTGGACACTACTTCATTGTATCCATCTTCTAATCATCGGGAAAGTGTTTCTCAATCAGAGATTGTTTCAGCTTGCAAAGACCCCAAACATGTCCAATTCCCTTCCTTGATACCAGAGCTAGATGTCACCTCTGAATATATTAATTCAGAAGCTCCTGTCAGAGGAATAAACAAGCATACATCTCGAGAAAAAAATAATTTGGGGGCTTCCCTGGTGGCGCAAAACTACTGATATTTAAAAACTGGTATTTCATCCCTTTACCTTAAGGTATCTGTGATCCCATATGCATTAATGCAGGAAAGTGCGTGGGACCAAATCTTTGCTCTTGTCCTTCTGGCTGGACAGGGAAACAATGCAACACACGTAAGAGAAATACTCTTAAAATGCTAAAGTCTACATGGGAACATAAAGCAGAATTTCAGACAGAGCATTTTCCTTGTTTTGTGTTTCCTTGGTTTTATTTTTTTTATTTGTTCCTACTTTAGAATATATCTTTTTGAAATAGAAAGAGTAAAATGCCAAGTCCTCTGAACTCATTCTTTCAGGTTAGTGGAGGCAGAGGATATCCTGTATTTTCCGGTCTGTTCACTACAGTTGCCAGGATAAATGACAAGTCTTTTTTTTTTTTTTTTTTTCTTGCGGTACGCGGGCCTCTCACTGTTGTGGCCTCTCCCGCTGCGGAGCACAGGCTCCGGACGCGCAGGCCCAGCAGCCATGGTTCACGGGCCCAGCCGCTCCGCAGCATGTGGGATCTTCCCGGACTGGAGCACGAACCCGTGTCCCCTGCATCGGCAGGCGGATTCTCAACCGCTGCACCACCAGGGAAGCCCTGAATGACTAGTCTTTAAGTCCTGGTCTCTCAGTCTTAAGTAGGACTCAGGGGAAGGTTTTTAAATATTACTGATTCCTTGGTCCCATCTCAGACCAATGCAGAACCTCCTGAGATGGGGTACCACTGCTTTCAAGTCTTGCTAGTTTTTGAGATGATGGCAGCTCTCCTCATTCAAATGTTTCATTTTTTTTTCTTTTTATAAATTATTTAAAATTAGCAGCTATTATAATGTATTGGCCAAAGTGTAAAATGAGAAGCAACATAAATGTCTAACAATTGGGGAAAAGCTTTAAGGGAAAAGATCCTTTAATCATTGATTTTTTAACTGTTTCTCTTTTTGTAATGAAAATTTTTATGGTTTATGTTAGGATTTGACTAGTAAATTAAATTATTAACTTGTTTATTTCTCTACTTGCAGCTATCTGCTTTCAGAAATGTAAAAATGGTGGTGAGTGTATTGCTCCTAGCACATGCCATTGTCCTACGACATGGGAAGGAGCACACTGTCAAATACATAAGGCTACAGAATTTGCTTTCTAATCTATGTTCTGAATTTGAATCTATTATAATTAGCAAATGAAGTATAGCTTTAGGAGAAATATATAGGGTAAAATAAATCCCAGCATGCTAATCCATTAAAAAGAAAGTTTTAGAAATAAAAGGATATGATCCATTTCTATACCCATTTTAAAAAAGAAAGTATGGTATATTATATTAATATTTTGTGTGACACAGATAACTCCAAATTACGGTCTGTGGGTTGCCAGTGAAGTTCTCTTAGGTGGAATGAATAAGGTTTTTTTTTATTTTAAAAGATCTTTCTTTTTCCTCCAGTTTTATTGCAATATAATTGACATTCTGCACTGTATACGTTTAAGGTATACAGTATAACGATTTGACTTACATAAATCATGAAATAATTACCATAATAAGTTTAGTGAATATCCATCACCTCATATAGCTACAACATTAAAGAAATAGAAAAAAATGTTTTTTCCTTGTGATGAGAACTTTTACTGTCTTAAAACTTTCATATATAATGTATATAGCAGTGCTAATTATATTTATTGTGTTGTATGTTACATCCCTAGTACTTGTTTAACTTAAAACTAGAAGTTTGTATCTTTTGACTATTTTCATCCAAGGGGGAATTGGATAAAGAAGGTTTTAATATAAGTTTAAATGTTTTTCCATATTATAAGGTAGGTATATATCTATCATGGAACTTATAGAAAATATGAAAAAGTTTTTAAAAATTAATCACTCCAAATTCCACCACCCAGAACTAGTTTCTGCCTTGATTTTAGCATTTTAGTTATTTCTGCTCAGTTTTAGTCATAAATTTTTACATAGATGGGATCACAGGGTATAAAGGAAAATCAAATTTAATGCAGTTTTGAAATTTATGAAAACTTGAAATAGCATGTTAAAATATTAACAGGGCTTCCCTGGTGGCGCAGTGGTTGAGAATCCGCCTGCCGATGCAGGGGACACGGGTTCGTGCCCCAGTCCGGGAAGATCCCACATGCCATGGAGCGGCTGGGCCCGTGAGCCATGGCCACTGAGCCTGTGCTCCGCAGCGGGAGAGGCCACAACAGTGAGAGGCCCGTGTACCACCAAAAAAAAAAACAAAAAACAAAAAAACAAAGATTAATAACTCAATGGGAAAAACGGAAAATCTCCTCAAAATATTTTCAAATGCTCAATAATTACATAATATCAAAACTGGTGATCCAAGTGTATTGTAAACTGAAATAGCACAATTGTAAAATGACTATGCCTTTTTCCTAGAAATACCTGCTCTGCTTTTCATGTATCAGAGATTCTACATATAATTTTTATGACTCTTAGACTTTATTTTATTAATAATTGCTATTATAATTAACACATTTCTCATCCTAGGAAAATATTTTCAAAGAATTCATTAAGTACTAGTACTTACATAAGAATTATGTGCTCAAAAATAAATAATTCTCATTGAAAGTTAGATGGGATAAAATGCTAGAAAAAAGAACTAGCAACCTCAGTTTGGACTACTCATTCTGGAGAGAGTTTGTATAGAACATGAGAGAGAGTGATAAGATGCTAAAAGCACATTAATGCGGAAATACGCTCCAGTAATTGTGGATTAAGGTACTCTGAGCACAGCCTGAAGATGTGCACCCTGTTTTTGCACCTTGTGTTTGCACCTTGCACCTTTATGTGAATTTTTTGAAGTCCACTTCCTCAAAATGCTTTACTTCCATCTCTCTGGAAACAGTCTAAATATTGATAACGTTATTTATACAAGATGTCTTACTGCCATCTTCTGGAAAATTGTTGTAATAAATATTTGAATCTATGATGTCTGTGATATGAACAGTGCTTCCTTAGCTGTGGAACCTTGTGCATTACATAACCAGCTCAGCCATACACAATAGCTCTGATGAAAACATACCTTTCAATGTTGCATTTATATTAAAGGGAATATTATTCTTGAATTATGCAAGCTTCCAATATGAGCTCTTGAAACAGATAACTCTCCAATGAAAAAATAACTATTGTATATAATTTTATATTCCTATTTTTTAGTCAATATTACTTAAAAGCATTTCCATGTCCTTAAAGATGTAATTTTAAATGATATATTAAATTCCATAATATAAATACTATAATTCACTTGACCTTTCCTCTCATATTGAACATTTCTGTTATTTACAAATTATTTCTATTATAAGCATTTTTATCTGTAGGTGGGTAGGTAGATAGAAAGAAAGAAAGAAAGAAAGAAAGAAAGAAAGGACAAAAGATAAATAGATACAGGTATTTAAAAATTGCATAGGGAGAAATTTTAAAGAAGAAATTGTACATCTTTAGGAAACTTCCAATAGAGTTGTTTCACATTAAATGTCCATTGATAGTATATAAAATTGTCTGTTTTTCCATACATTGGTCAATACTGAATTGTCCCTTTTAAATTTTTGCTAAAAAAATTTTTATTAAAAAGCAAATTATGAATGCTATCTTATATAACTGATTTGAATCTTCTCTGTATAGAAAACAAAAAGATATATTTTAAATACTTTAAAATGTAGCCAATGAAAATTTTGTTTGCTTTAATTATATCTTTATAAAATATTAAAACTGTTGTGTTGAGTTTGGGGGTGTTTTGTCTTTTGATATGTGTATGTATGTGTGTCTTGCATTTCTGGCTGCAGAAATACAGAAGTGCAATTGGTTATTCATAGATTCTTATGACTATTTTTAGAGTCAAGTTTCTGAATGGCTTCAGACCACTGGAATAGAATATGTCACAAGCATTTGTGTCAAAAGGTGGTAACTGTAAAAACTTGTGTATTGCAGCAATCTGCTATCAAAAGTGTCTTTACAGAGGCAGGTGCATACTCCCCAACATATGTTCTTGCCACACTGGATATACTGGAGTCAAATGTGAAAAGAAAATACAAGTATTTTACATATTAAACAAACTATATGTTAGATGTCAACATATACCATCTACTCAGATATTCTACTTAGTGATTTTTACCTATCTGTTAATGTTTTCTTTTACTTCCAAAATAGAAAACATACAAGATTTTACTATTTGCCTCCAAAACTAAAAGTAATATCATTCTTGTGTCATTTTAGTGTTATCTTATTATTCAAAATTTTGATGTGCACTTAAGGAATTTCAGTGTGTAGATAACAACCATCAAACATAATGCAATATATCATGGCACCAGAGCTGAAAGAAAGCAAATATCTCACAATATGGATTTAAGACACCAATAATTTATATTTGGCCAAATACTAGGTAAAAAGACCACCTTCACCCTTTAAAAAAAATTCCCCACTTTCATATCAATGAATCACGACTTCGTGTTTCTAAACATTTTCAGTGGATCATATGCCACTGAAGCCTTGAATATCCTCATTCTTTTTCCCTGATAGTAGTTCTCTCTTCATTTACTCCCTATTAAAATCCATTTCAGGGAAAGCAATAAAAAACTCTTCATATCATTACAATTAGGATCTATTTGTATTTGGAAAATCAAGAAAGCAAAGGAAGAAGAAAGGCTTTCTTGCAGTTTCTGAAGTTGCCCCACACTTAACAAGGCCAGTGCTATGTAAACATCTATTTTAAAAGTTTCTGTGATCATATTGGTACTTATAAAATGAAACTGAATTTTTTAGGTCTCCAATCTTAAATTTCTAAATATCAATAGCCAAGATATTTTTTCAGACCTAATTCCTACATATACCAGAGAGACTCTAACGATCACAAAAAAAAAAAAAAAAAAACCAATTGCAGCAGAACTCTCCAAAAATTTCTTAAAGTTAATCAGTATTAGATTTAATTTAAAAAGCAATTATAGGGACTTCCCTGGTGGTCCACTGGTTAAGACTTCGCCTTCCAGTGAAGGGGATGCAGGTTCCATCCCTGGTCAGGGAGCTAAGATCCCTCATGTCTTGTGGCCAAAAAACCAAAACATAAAACAGAAACAATATTGTAACAAATTCAATAAAGACTTTAAAAATGGTTCACATAAAAAAAATCTTAAAAAAAATAATTATATGCTATTTAGCACTTCAAAAAACCCAAGGGTCATGAATAACAAAGTATGCTGGAGTATTATATTTTGGAAAATGATAAGGAATTTTCTTCCTGAAGCAAGATACTGAATCAGTCTGGCTTAGAGGCAAAGTGGATGTATATATATGTTTTTCTTTTAGCACTGGTGTTCATCCTGGAAGGATATGTCCCCCATTTTGAAAAACACAAGATTATAATAGGTCTATGGTTTGAAAACTAGGAAACAAAAGTTATTGAGCAACTATTTGATCAGCTATTGTTGAGAAAAATAAAAATTTGAGTTACCTGCGTTTGAAGGCAGCCTAAATATAATTTATTTTATTTTTGAGATTTTTATGGCACAGAAAACCCTATGACCGCAAAAGTTTTTAACTCCACTTTGACAGACTAAACTAGGTTACTTCTCTATATTCTATTTTTATGCATTTCTTTACTGCCTAGATCCTTCCTTATGTGATTAATAGCAGATCATCCTCACCCTCATTAATGTTGCTTCTGAGACTGCATCTGGAACCATATTAAGGAAAGAAAGAACAGAAGGTCATGGGGAAGGAAAAGGAAAACAAAACAAAAAGACTAGCCCAAGGACCACAAGTCCTGCTTTACTATAACCTGCTCTCCCAAGTTCTTATGGATTGCTAGAATTTCAATAAAAGAGACCAAGAATTACTGGCTAGAAACAAAAGACACAAAGAGGAAATGGGGAAGGATGGTGCTAAAGAGGGTGGGCTGATGAACAGCTTTGAGAGGATTCATAACTTGCTGCCTAGCTGCTAAGTGTACTTACCATATCCCTGCCACTTGTTTGCTCTGTGACCCCGGGCAAGGTACGCCACTCTGACCCTTAATTTTTTTCATCTGTAATATGGAGCTACGAGTAACAACACTTATGGGGTTGTTGTAAGGAATAAATATGCTAATATATGTGAAGTACCTAGAACAGTGCCTGGTATGTAGAAAATACTATGTAAGTTTGTTGGTAGTTGCATTAAATAGAGGAATAGAGAGGGGTGGAGAAGGACAAGGATGGGCAAAGAGTATTGAGAGAGATGTTGCAATGTGTTACGAATATCAAAAGTCGTTTCCTGAAGGATATAAAAAATTTTATTTGGTTTTATTGAGCACGGATGTTTCTTGAATGTAACTCTGCCAAGATGGAGTCATGTAGTATCCAAGCTCCATTCAGTCGCAACTGTTTTGACATTTAAATATGATCTTGATTAGATCTCAGTTTTATGAAAGCAGTACTTAGTCTCTAGTGGCAAACAGAGAACCTGAAAGAGCTTTATGTATCATGTCAGGGGGAAGGAGGTAGCAAATAATGAGTCAGAGTTAACTGGTTTTTTAATATTCTTTGAAACTTGATTTCCCTCTTCCTACTACAGATAAAACACCATTGAGTAATATCAAGTATAGGGATGGAAATTTTTATTCAGAAAAAATTGAAGTTAACTACTTGAAGTTTATTTGAACATCATTTTTAAAGCTATTTTAAAGGCCAAAGAAACTAATAAATACAGACTGGTCTTAGTTGTTAGAGAAAAGCAAAGAAGAAATTCAGATAATCAAATATTTACTTTGAAATGTGATTTGATATTTACATATTGAAACGATGTTTCTGATATTCCTGACATTCACAATATTTAATCAACTGAATATTTTCCCAGTCCTTACTGTGATGGTGTCTTTATCATCAGGGATCAGTCAGCATAACAGAAGCCATTTGATGTATCCAGATATAAAGTGTTAATGCAGAATTAGGGACTCTCAGGACTGCTGGAAGAGCTGGGGTAGAGATGAGGGAGGATGGGGTACAGATGAGGGAGGATAGGGTAGAGGTCAGGAAAGCAGCTGCTGAAGGTCAGAGATTGAGAATGAAGATGTCAGCCTGTTTCCAAGCATCTAGCTGCAAACACCTCTGAAAAAATAATGGCTTCCTATTCACTTCCATCTTCTAACTCTGTAGAAAGTATTTTTCATTGGTGAACTCTAACCCAGAACCACACAGAGAAGGGGATTCTGGAAAATGTAGACTCTAGCCTTAGAAGGAACTGACAGTGGTGCCAAAGGGATCAAAGTGAGCTCACACAAGACATACTGAAAGTTCTGCATCTTATTGCTTTGGATTGTATTCCAGAGATAAAGCTATTACTTTTCACCGATAAAAACACCATATTTAGTTTCATCTGTTTATTTTTCACCTCTATTTTTTCTGCTGCTCTGAGCTGTACCATTTCTGGACAGAGGGAAAGAAATAATGTAATTGGGTGTTTTAAAAGATTTACTTAGTCACTGTGTTTACGTGAAAATGTCTTATTTATCCGTTCTTTCAGTACCATGATCTGTTTTGATACAGAAGAGAGAAACTATCACAAAATCAAATCCTTCTATAAATATCAAAAGAGAATTGGATGCTTAATAAAAGAAAATTTAAATGACATGATTGTTGAGGAAGTGGGAATGTCAACAGGGAATATACAAAAAATTGAAAGATATGTCTCAGAGATGAAAATAATTATGTTAACTAGAGTTATAAAACTTCCTTTTCTCTACTATCTTATATTTGACCTCAAACTTTTCATTATCTTTTTCAAAAAACATTTTAATTTGAACATACCTATTTTAAATCATGTAAGTTTACAAAATTCATTTTGTTCTTTTAAGTGGAAAGACTAAGCATTTCTAAGCCATGTCGAAAATTATAAGATAAAGTAAGACATTATTAGAATAAAATTATTGCTAACTTTGATAAGAATCTTTTTAAGTAATAGCATTCAATGTCACAATTAGATTTTATCATTTCATATTTGCTGAAAAGAATCAATGAAAAGAAACATTTAAGAGAATATAACATGTTTTACTATGTTCTATTTTATTACCAAAAATACAGAAATATAAATGCAAAACAAACCTTTGACAATTAGTGTGCACTTAAATTTTTAAGCTGCTATGAAAATATGAATACTATAAAGAAAAAAGTACTCTAGATAAAAGTGAATACTTTTTTAAAGTTAATAATTACAATTGAAATTCCTACAAAACTAGTTAAAAGAAATAGCTATAATTTTTAAACTGTTTCTGCCTCCTTTGCTGAGTATACAACATTGCAATTTTATTAGCAGCTTTACTAAGTTGATCTTGAGTGTACACTTTTTTTTTTTTTTTTGCAGTATGCAGGCCTCTCACTGTTGCGGAGCGCAGGCTCGGGACGCGCAGGCTCAGCGGCCATGGCTCAGGGGCCCAGCTGCTCCGCGGCATGTGGGATCTTCCCGGACCGGGGCACGAACCCGTGTCCCCAGCATCGGCAGGCCTACTCTCCACCACTGCGCCACCAGGGAAGCCCCAGTATACACTTTTTATGGTTAAAAAGTTATAACAGGTCAAGGATTTATCCTGATATGTCTAAACCAATACTTTAAAATCTTCATAAATATTTCCTAGATCTACACCAAGAATCCCAAGCTACAATTAAAATATTAATCAGTAGACTATGCATTTATAATAGATTTAATGGACCTGAATATGCTAATAATGAAGAAATGTTATGGTTTACAGTTTACAGATTTTATATAAAAGCACTCCTTATGAAGGCTAATGACTCGTGCAAATGGAAGTAGTGTTTTAGAAATATAATGTGAGTTTTGAAAAACAAGTAATTTGATAAATTTACAAAAAAATTTAATTTTTTCTTACTTCTTGGTTATATTTTCACATCTATTAACTTGAAATTTTTTTAACCAAAATCTATTTGGAAAATATTTTGAAGACAATGAGTGTTCAAGATTTTAAGCAAAAGTACTTTAAAATGTGTAACTTTCAATGTTTACCTTATAAGTCATTTTCCAAAAAAGAATTCAGGTCTTAAACCTTGTTTAATATGCTTGGCTATTTTGTGTTTATTCATGTTAACATCTAAATGAAATGTTTGAGTTATCAAACATTCTTATTCTTTCTTTGGCCCTCTAGTGTTGGGAAGACCTAGGTTTTAATTCAACCCCAAATCTTCACTCCACCTCTTCCCAGTTATAGGGACTTGCATAGAGAGATTTACCTGCCTCTATATTTAATTCCTTCATTTGTAAGATAGGAATAAATAATACTTACTTCAGAGGATTACTGAGTAATTTTAAATTTAAAATGAGATAATTATAAATAATTTTTCACAGTGATTGTCACCTAATAAATGCCCAGTACATGGGTTTTATTATATGTTTTTTGTTGCTAAAAATGAATTTGGGGAACCAGCTCAGGAAAAGATGACAGGTAGACTTCCCCTATTTTAGGTGTTCCAATCATTACTGTATATTGGCGTTTCTTGTTCCCTGATTAAAGAATTTACTTTTAAAAAGCATTGATTAAACAATATGTACGTTAAAAGCAAGATAAAATAAGTGAATGCAAATTTTAAATCAACTCTGGCAAACAGTATTCAGAACCACCCTAAAAAGGCTAAAAGAGGCAGGCATATAATGACTAAAATTTGTGAGCTCCATGTGTGCCAAGCTGATTGTAAACGGTTTGCCAGGGTTAAGCTGATAACACCTCCTATTTACTTCTTAAATAGCAACTATGGATGCTCCGTGAGAATAAAAGAAGGGGGAGACAAACTAGATGACATTTCAGTTTATATTTTTTTTTCTAAGGACAGTCTTGTCCATCATTGTGAAAACAATTTCTAACTCAGCTGTAAAGTTTTTAAAAATTGTTTCTACTGCCAGATGAAATTAGCAGAGTTTTGCCTGCAGATGGTGCTAGATCCTCAGTTCCCAGGTAACACACAAGAAGTGCAAAACGACCATTTAGGAAGACAGCACATTAAATATTTAAAGCAAACGACATTTTTCAAAAACAAACTTCTTCACTAACACAACAGTCTTTCTTGTGAGCCTAGAAGTCTTCCTTACACCTAGTGATTAATCAATAATTACAGCCACTTGGCTGACTGCAGTTAACAGTTTCCATTGTGCTAGTAAGGGATGAGTTGCATTTGAAGATTTGGTGACTTAATCTCTATGAGATTTAAATTGCTGTGAGAAGTATTAAGGTAAGCAGAAAACCTTTTGTTTTTCATACAAACATTAAACTTGGAAAATTCTAGTAATTAAAATAGCCAGTACTTTCAGATATTTCAAAATTATACTTCTTTTTTTTCCTGTTACTGACAAATAATCGTAAGTGGATAGGTAGCACACCCTGAGGGAAAAATAGTTTATGTAAAGGATAATGGATATTCTCCTTCTTGGAACCATAATTTTATCTGATGTAAGTAGGGTCCCCCCAGTTATATGTCTTACATATGAAAATACCTGGAAAGTCATTGACTTGAGACACTAGGAACTTGAGAAAAGTATTAAGACTTACTGAACACAATCATTATAGTGAGAATAATTCCACTTTATTTCCCAATTCCCTCAGATAGACAGAAATATAAACAGATCAAACATACATAGATTCTGATATCAAACTCAAATCTTGCTCACCAAGGAACTGTGGTCCTTGCTAGTGTAGCCAAGAGATACTATTACGGTCTAATTTAGATTCTCATTCTAAGATCTCAGGATCTTCCTTTGCATTTCCTTTACTGCTTTGGTTCAGTGCTGCCTGAGCTGGGATGCTCCTCTCTTGGTTGAGGGCTCTGATTATGAATCAAAGGAAATTCTTAGAATTTGCTTTTCCAAGGCTCTAAGTTGTGTTTTTAGCCACCAAGACCTGTCTTCATTTCTAGGTGAGATCTTGATGATGCCTCCTATGTTAGTTTATTGAGCAGGCAGCTGCAGGATGCCTCATCCCCCTACTCTGGCCTCTTCATGGCCACATCAGTGTCCTCTGCTGCTGCATTCTCACTGACGATTTGCAATTTCTGAGGACTCGGGAAATAAACAGGACATTTTTTTTTCTTTCAAATCCTTTCTTGTGACAACAGTCAATTCATTTTTTGGAGTTGACCTGAAACCCATCTCCCCACAGCAAAGATTCAAGACATTTTCAGTGTAATGCCATCAACATACCCTGCCTGCGGCGTTACAAAGTGAAATAAATAAAGCATCAGAGATGCTGCGTACAGTGTGACCACTTCATTTCCTACACAGCAGCCTACAAAGAAGAGTAGAATGGTTCAACCCAAGAAAAAATCACAAGGCAGTAGCAGAGCTTGGTGAAAAATGTGGCCACTTTCTCAGAGAAAATGCATCATGTCTCACATGAGTGACAGAAAAATATTTTGAAAAATATTTTAGCTTTCTTTTTCTCCCCATAAAAGAAGAAACAGCTGTAGGAAGTGGAAATTGACCTTACCAGAACATAAAACCTGAACTGCTCATTTTTGAGGGTTGGCATACAGCTGTGTGCTGGGCTCTGAAGAGCAGAAGTGGGATTCTTCTAGAGCCATATGGTTGAATCAAGAAGGGCACAGGGTTAGAGCAGACAGAAGGCAGTTTACAGGTAATGGCAAAGTCCTGAAGCATAATATATTCTGAAACGCTTCCAATCTTAGATTCACATTAAAAAGGAGGAGGCTGCCAAGAAATACAGTAATGTGTTTTTCCCCTGAAATGAGAGAACAAAGATCCCCAAAGCACTACCTGTCAGCGCTGCTTAGGTGACCTTACCTTCCAATCACTGTTAAACCAAAGAATTAAGAGAGAATCCTATTTCTAATTGTTTTGAACATCATGATAGTCTTCCAAATGAATACCTACTGAGTTTCCACTAAAACACAAAAGTCCTTTATTAACCCATATAGGCAGGCTGATTACAGGCTCTGCCAATCTGCATTACTAAGCACTAACTAACCTAGTGAGACAACTTGCTAGAAAGAGTTGTTTCATTCCCCATCCCTCAGGGAAAACTAAACTGACAAGCATGGTTGAAACCAAGATGGATAAGCAGTTTGTAGCTTCTGATAGAATTCTCATGCTGAAAATACATATGTGAGATTTTAACTAATTAGGCCTCAAGCTCTTTGCAAAAGCCACATTGCAATTAATTAAGATGCTACTCATTATTTTTCAAAACACAAATTCTTTATCATAATTTACAAAACTGTCAGAGAAAACATATTCACACTACCATATTATTGTTTTTATGCTAAAAGAGATAAAATATTTAAGATGAACTTTGTTATTTTTAAGCTGTTCATTTCAGTTGAAATTGGCATACTATTATGAACACTTTAGCTAACATGTAATTATAATTTAATTAACAACTGAAAATTAAAATCAAGATTTGTAACCTTTCATTGAGACCCAAATTTAAAGAATTATCACATCCACTATTAAAAGCAGTGCTATGAGGGACTTCCCTGATGGTACAGTGTTTACGAATCCACCGGCCAATGCAGGGGACACAGGTTCAAGCCCTGGTCTGGGAAGATTCCACATGCCACGGAGCAACTAAGCCTGTGCACCACAACTACTGAGCCTGCACTCTAGAGCCCGCGAGCCACAACTACTGAGCCTGCATGCCACAACTACCGAAGCCTGTGCACCTAGAGCTCGTGTTCCACAACAAGAGAAGCCACCGCAACAAGAAGCGCACAGCAACAGAGTAGCCCCTGCTAGCTGCAACTAGAGAAAGCCCGCGCACTGCAACAAAGACCCAACACAGACAAAAATAAATAAATAAATATATAAAATTTTTTTAAAAAGAGCAGTGGTGTGAAATGGGACCTGTCAGTGGAAATCTTGAAAGATACAATTAAGAGAACACATAAAAATTTTAAATAATAACGTCTGATATATTACTCTTTTAATAATTTATTTTAATTAGTAGAATAATAATTCCACTGCCAAAAATGTTTATTGTGGCAGTTTCCAATACTAAAAAATAAATAATAAAATATTTTAAGTGAGCATCAATAGGAAAAGTTAAATTATTATACATCCAGCTATGAAATTTCTATAGACCATATAAAAGAGTAAGTCATGCAGAACTTTATCTTATATCTTTTAAAGATGGCTATGTTATATTAAATGAAAAATATGAAAAGGCAAATTTTTAGACAATAATTATACTACACTCTCATTTTAAAATGTGTATGTGTTTGCATGCACATATGTTTTTAATAATAGAAAATTTCTATTAAGACATACCAAATTTTTAAAATTGGTTACCTTAGGGAAGTATGATTAGGAGCTGAGGGGTGATTTACGTAGATTTTAATTATTACTTCTTATATATATTTGTATTGCTTAAAATTTTTATAGTGATCTTAAATTAATTTTGTAATGTATACTTTTGCAGCATCTTCGATTAGCCTCAAACAATGCAGCTCTCTTGAAATACCAAGTAAGAGACATTCAGAATAATATGAATTGAAAATCAAAGAACCACTGCATAGTTTATCTTAACTGAAAAGGAGCAATAAAAATTAATTTAAAATTTAATATGTTATTTGTAGAAAATTTTAGTTGTGGTACTTATACTCTTTTCACAGTAAAAGATTTTCCTGATTATTGCATATGTATTTAAGTTGGAAACTGTTGTATTTAAATTAAGGAGAATGGTTTACAGTCCCATGAGAGTTATCATAAGATTAAAACTAATTGCTCAGAATTTTCATCTGAGGCAAAACTGGACAGGTAATCATTCATAAGCTAATGTTATTAGCTTGATTCATGTGATCAAACTCTATTTCTGATAATACGAGGCAAGGGGTGGGCAGGAAAGAAATATGCTACATATAAAAATGATGGAACCAAGTTCTTCTGTTTGCATTAGTTCTAACATTTAGAGGTCACATTTACAGCAACGACTTGAGTTTACTACCTGAATAATTCAAGCAAAAAGCTCACATTTACCTAAATTCATAGGAGCAAAAAACCACAAAATACTTTTTCTATTTGTAAGTTTGTAGAGTGCCTTTTATGTGAAAATTTTGGAGGCTTATGTAAATTAACTATAGTTTAAAATGAATTAATGAACATTTTACTTTAAAGATAGAATTAAAATTCACTATCCAATGTATATATATAATCTGAGGTATGGAGGAATGAAGCAAACTTCCCCAAAGACTCATAAATCAGATAAAATGCAATGGTTAATTTTCAGTAGAATCTAAACTTAGCAAGGGTCAGTCTTGACTAGGTACAGATTTGTTTTGTTTCAGAAAATGACCACTATCCTTCTTTTTGAAAAAAATAGGTGATATTTGATACATACAAAAGAAAATGGCACTCTATCTCTAAAGTTATAAAGCGTACCAAAATGGACACATACAATTCAATCATTCAATTCAGAAATATGCCAATGCCAACACAGTTGCACCAGTTTCCATGCTCCTCTTATAACCCTGCTTCTCCCCACTCCAAACTACTGTCCTGTATTTTGTGTTTATAACCTGCACTAGACAACCTCTAAGATGGTCCCCAATAACCACTACATCCTGATATTCACACCCTTATGAAATCCCCTACTTTTGAGGGTGGGCTGAACTTAGTGATTCACTTCTAACAAATAAAATATGACAGAAGGAATGGCTGCCTCTTCTAAAATTAGGGTATAAAGTAACTAGCTTCCCTCCCCACTCCCCCTTCTCTCTTTCCTCCCACTCTCCTTCTCATTCTGCCTCTCTTAGTCTTTGAGGAAGGCCAGTTACCTTGCTATCAGTTTGCCCATGAGAAGGCTTATATAGCAAAGAACTGAGGTAGGCCGCCAGCCAACAGCCAGGAAGAACTGAGGCCCTCAGTCCAACAACCCAGGAGGAACTGAATCTTGATAAAAACTACGAGTGATTTTGGAGTGGATCATCCCCAAGTCAAGCCTTGAGATGAGACCATCTCAAAAGACGCCATGAGCCGGAACGCTCAGTTAAACCATACCTGAATTCCTGACCCACAGGAAATGTGATATAAAATCATGTTTTTTTTGAGCCACTATGTTTTAGAATAATTTGTTAGTCAGCAGCAGATAACAAATGTATTATCCTTGCCTTTAAAAAGTTTTGATAAACAGCACGGAGTGTATTAACTTCTGTTAAATCAAACTTTTAAATTGTGTTGTTCATTTCTTCATCTTGCGAATTTTCACCTGCTTAATCTTCTAATAATTTAGAAAGCTATTGAAATCTCTTTTTATCATTTTTTTTATTTGTCTAGTTCTCCCTGTAGTTTTATCAAATTTCCCTTTATATACTTGAAGCCATTAAAAGTTTCTAGTATACTAATAAGCCTTTTATTAGATGGATAGACTCTGGAGACAAATTGCCTTCTGGATTTCAATCCTAATCTTATTCCTTACAATCTGTGTGATTTTAAGCAAATTATTTAACCTCCATCCCTCCATTTCCTCACCTAACAAATGGAAATATAAATACTGCCTACTTGTTGGATTTAAATGAGGTTTAAACAAGTTAATGCATACATGCATACAACAGTAGTTGATATACAGCTATTGGTAAATCACCATATGTTCTGACTTCTTTATCCCTAATAATGCTTTTTGCTTAACAGTTATTGAAGGTTACTTAAAAATTATTTTGAAAGCTACCCCATCTTTTTAAAAATTTTTCCTGAAAAAAGATATATTTTCCTGACTAATCTTTTTCTACTGTACCTTCAATGTTTCTGTCTCCTTAGGTTTTATGTGTGCTTCTGGAATTCAATGTAAGGCTGATTTTTTTTTTTAACACAACCAGTCATTCTGCCTTTCAACTGGAAAGAATTAAGTGTATCGTGAATTATAAATATTTTGACTTGTATCTAGCATTTTGGGTTTTGCTAGTTCCACTTTTGCTATTTTTTCTCCATTCATGTTTTCTCTTGCACTGATTGAAATGCTATATTTATTTGGTTCTTGGTACATCTTTTCTCTTTAACTGGCTTGGGAATAATATATATTATACTTTAATCTTTATGATTATTGTCTTCGAGATTCTCAACTGATGAACAGAATATGTCACTCTTCACTCTTATTTCAAAAAATATAACTTTTTCAACAGTTTGATTCCTGTCAACCTCCTTCCAAGCTACATACTATTGTTTAATTTTATCTTCTTTTATACTCTAATTTAGAAATTATTACTATCACTTCATAAAGACAGCATTTGATTAAATTTAGTTAAATGTTTACCAATTTGCTTTCCATTCTTTCTTGCTGCTTAAACTTCTTTTTGGAATCAATTTTTTCCTCCTAAAGTATGTTCATTCTGAAGTTCCTATAGTGAATTTCTATTGATGGTAAATATTCTGTTTTTACCTTAAAGTATTATTATGATTCCCTCATACATGAAAACGGTTTTGCTGGATACTTAATTCTAGCTTTATAGTTATTTTCTTTCTATACATTGAAGATATTATTTCACTGTTCTTAAAATTTTTGTTATCAACCTAATTGTTATTACTCTTTTTTTCTGGTTCTTTTCCAGAGAGCAATTCTCTTTTTATTTGTTCTGTAGTTTGACTACAAGGTATCTTAATGTCAGTTTATTTTTAATTTATACTGCTCAATAATTATTGTTTCTTGTAGCTATGGATTCATCCTATACCTACTCATAAGGTTGTTACAACGATTAACTTAATGAAAGTCAAGTGCTGTGAACAATACCCTGCACATAGTAGATACTAGGCATGTGTTTTCTATTGTTACTGAATAATGATTACTTTTATTATCTTCTCCTTTAATATTTCCACACACACCCCCATTATTTGTATTCTTTCCTCTAGGACACTCATTAGGAATATAAAACACTTTTCCATTCCAACCTTCATGTCAGTTAACTAATCTTTCCTATTTTCCAAATCCTTGTTTCTCTCTGCTACTCAGTAATTTCCTCAGACCTACCTCTAAATCACTAATTATCTTTTAAGTTTTGTCTAATCTGCTGTTTAATCCATCTCTGCCTGACTTTGTGACCTGCATTTGATCTTTACAGTGTCCCACCTAGGCTCCCTGCCCTATAGTTTCTGATGGAGCCAGGACAAAGGGAGTCATCAGCAGCAGATCTAAGTTCAAGAGGAGGGAGATGTCAGGGTATTTAGTCCCCCCTTGTCTCCCTGTGTTATCATAACACTTGCATTTTAAGAGAGTTAACATTTTACTTCTTTGTGAAGGTGGCATTTATTCTTGATATATGAAAGACACAAAAACACCAAGGGTGTTTTTTTCTGAAAGTCTGAATCGCATTCTTCAGAATTATGACCATTCCCAAATGAACCAGGAAAAACAAATCATTTTTGCATCACCTGCATATTGCCATGCCCATCACCACTGAGTGTTTTATGTGAAATTGCTTCAAGAATGTTAAAGATAAATAAGCAAATCCTTTTCCACTGTAAGTAAGAGAGGCAGAGCAATTCTCTTTAGATGTAGCACATCTGCTAACAGAATGGGAATTGTTGAAAGAAGATGGAGAATGTGATTACAAGAAAGAAAAAAGAAGTTGAGAGACTTGGCATAATGTGATCTAAAGCTTTCAGAAAGGGAAAAAATAAAGACTGCTGAAAAGTGAATTTATGAGCTAACATTTTTTTTTCTTCTGACATAAAAGATGGATGACAATCATAAAAATGCTTTGCTACTTTTCTATATATCTTATTACTTATTTACATGCAATTACTACAATATTAACGACATACATAAGGTAGAAAGATTGTGAGTTAACTTCTAAATTTAACAAGGAAGAACAGGGCTTCCCTGGTGGTGCAGTGGTTGAGAATCCGCCTGCCGATGCAGGAGACACGGGTTCGTGCCCTGGTCCAGGAAGATCCCACATGCTGCGGAGCGGCTAGCTCTGTGAGCCATGGCCGCTGAGCCTGCGCGTCCGGAGCCTGTGCTCCACAACAGGAGAGGCCACAACAGTGAGAGGCCCGCGTACCGCAATAAAAAAAAAAAAAAAAAAGAAGGAAGAACAGGATTTTTTAAATTAAGGAAACTAATTACATACTGTACACAAAAACTACTGCATTAGTACAAAACTTCTTCACCCCCATCTATATTTTACAAATATTCCCATACCACCTAAATTTAATAAGCCTGAGAATGGGCACGGCCATAGTCCAGTCTCATTTTTAGTTTCCATGGAAAGTTCAATGGAATTGAAGCATGTGTATATCATTTCCAGAGCATCTTTCCTCATTCTCAACACCCCTATTTTGAGTTAGTAGCAGGAAATCTTAACCAACTCCTCAGTTCTGTCCAATGATCATTTTACTAATCCTAACCTGTCATAGTCTTGCCAAGGTTCTTGAGATGATAAATAACTAGGTCAGTTTGGCCACTCCAAAGCACTGCTAACCATTCTTGAGCTTCCCAAGACCAAAAACCATCCAGAGCTCATTCCTGAGCTTTCCACCTAACCTAACTATGCTTTTAACCATGCTATAATGACAAAAATAAAATAGTAATGAACACTAGGATGACAACTGTTTGCCTTGATATGCATGCATCTAGTTATTAGGTCAAGAATATTTTATTACCTGTGTAAAGGAAATTAACTATCATATTTCAGCACATATAAAACATAGTTCAACTACTGAAGTATAAAACATGTAAATCAGAAAAAAAAATCTAATGAGATCTGGTCTCTCACAATTCAATAGGCAAAAGCACTGGTGTTCATGTTTTGGAGTTGGCAAATTAAGCTTGTCTCAGAAGTGTTAGATTTATCTAAAGAGAAACCCTAAATTCAAGGAAAGCATCAGTGTATTTCTTTTTTAAAGATGACATTTAAATGAAGGTTTGCTTCAAACCAACAAAGATGTAAATTGTGTGTCTTGAAAGTGCCAAAGACATGGCAAGTATGAATATTTCTAAAACCAAACCCAATTTATTCTAATTTTATATAACTTGATAGAGTAAAACATCAAAGAGGAAATGTGAAACAGCACTCTCTGTGTTGCTGAAAGTTAGACAGGGAAAACAATGAACAAATGTATCTGTCTTGAAAAATGTATAACTGAACTCAGCAAACTAGATACTTTTTATCAATTATTAAGGATGCATGTGAAGGGAATTTTTCAGCATACTTTCCTTCTCCCCTCTGCCTTATGGTTTTAAAGGTTCTTTGTTCCTTTGATTTATTGTCCTGTTTGTGCATTCCAGCCCCAGAGTCATAGTTAAGGGGACAGCTAAAATTAAGGGACTAAGGAGTAGTCTGTCAATCTTTGCCCCTTGGGTGGAAGGCTGTTATAAAGCAAATGAAAAATGAAGCATCATTAAGAATAAATTGTAGGTTTTGAGTATGTTCCTTTATACTCAAAATGGGTTTTCTTTTTTGAGAATCGTCTCTTTCCATTTGAATTGGCTTGTATTATAAGCTGATTGTGGCATTCTGTTTTCGTCTGAGTCTGCCCAGATGTTCCTTCCATTTACAGGAAAAAAAAATTCTACTTCTAATACAAAGTTCTGTATTTTTAAGTCCCATCTGATGAGTTAGGTTTCAAAGTCCTAGTAAATTTTTCAGAAACTTAAGACTTTTTTGTTTTAATCTGCACTTTGTTTTCTAATTTGAAAAGAGCTTTCACTGACTTTTTTATTTTTTTAATTTGTTTTGAAAGCTTTCTCACATTTTGCCAATCAGCTAAGTTTTACATTTCAAAGCAGCATCTTCGTGTAAAAGTCGTAATCTGACAATCACTCAGTTTTAAAATATATCAATAGCTTTATTTTCACTTTTTGTTACCACTGATTATTATTATAGATGGATAAGTTTGTTTGAAATTACATTTAATTCATAAATATAGAAAACCGTATATAAATATAAATTAAATACCACAGTGAGCTGAGGAAAAGATGAGTACACATTTATAATTATGCATGGAAGGGAAGAGGAAAAGATAAAACCTAATCTTTCAACATCACTTTTAAAAGCAACTTTGATTAAAATGCTCATTACATAAAAATTCTAAGGTAAATCAAAACAATGGAGTTAATGCATATATTTATTAAAACACTCAAAAGAGAATAAAACCAAAAGGAACAATTTGTCTATCACACATGATATATTTCTCACCTGTTTTCATTTGAGGGAAAAAAGATGTTGGCAAAATCATGGCATGGGTAGAAGAGAAGTTAAGTTTTATTAACAAGTAGCTTGAAAAACAGAGTGTTAGGAAAGAATTTCTCAGGCCAGTTATTATAGGAACATCATTGTTATCAAAGTCAAGAATTTGCAGAAGCCATTTCACCTATGTCTCAATATCCAAATGTAGGAGAAAGAAAACATCTTCAAGTAGGCCCTAGAAACTGATGGGAGGCTAATGCCCAGACTCCTGACATAGCAGGAAGGACTGTACAGGGTATGTCAATAAGAAAAAGAGAATAATGAAGACTCTCCAATAGCCCAGGCACCCTGACACAGTATGCCATCCTCTAGATCTTGTCCAAACAGCCAGGGTGTCCTCTTTTTTTTTTTTTTTTTTTTTTTTTTTTTTTTTTTTTTTTTTGCGGCATGCGGGCCTCTCACTGCTGTGGCCTCTCCCGTTGCGGAGCCTGGGACGCGCAGGCTCAGCGGCCATGGCTCACGGGCTTAGTTGCTCCGCGGCATGTGGGATCTTCCCGGACCAGGGCACGAACCCGTGACCCCTGCATCGGCAGGCGGATTCTCAACCACTGCGCCACCAGGGAAGCCCAGGGTGTCCTCTTTCCTCTCCAGGTTTATCTCTCTTTCCTCCATCCTCCCAGGCTGAACTACTTGCAGTTGAATTACTGAAAAACCACTGACCAACTTTTATTAACACTTTCAGTTTGGGCTCAAGCTTTATTTCCTTAATAGTAATTTCCTGGCTCATTCAGGCAGCTTGAGTATCTGCACTCCTAGAGCCTTGTGCATATTTTAACTGTCTCTGATGTCATACTCTATTATAAGCTCCTAGCACCAATCATCATGCTGGTGTATAGGGGGTGATCAGAAATTGTCAGGTGGATTCATGAAGGAATCAACAGAAGAGCATTTTAGTTCTACTTAAACTATAGATTGACACAAGATTTTAAAAATTAACACTTTTTAAAAAATAGATCTTTATTGGAGTATAATTGCTTCACAATACTGTGTTAGTTTCTGTTGCACAACAAAACAAATCAGCCATATGCATACACATGTCCCCATATCCCCTCCCTCTGGAGCCTCCCTCCCACCCTCCCTATCCCACCTCTCTACGTCACTGCAAAGCAGCAAGCAGATCTTCCTGTGCTACGCTGCTGCTTCCCACCAGCAAACTATTTTACATTAGGTAGTGTATATATGTCGATGCTACTCTCACTTCACCCCAGCTTCGTCCTCCCACCCCATGTCCTCAAGTCCAGCTTTTGACAAAATTCAACACCCACTTATAATAAAAACCCTCCAGAAAGCAGGCATAGAGGGAACTTTCCTCAACATAATAAAGGCCATATATGACAAACCCACAGCAAGCATCATACTCAATGGTGAAAAACTGAAAGCATTTCCACTAAGATCAGGAACAAGACAAGGATGTCCACTCTCACGACTCTTATTCAACATAGTTTTGGAAGTTCTAGCCACAGTAATCAGAGAAGAAAAAGAAATAAAAGGAATACAAATTAGAAAAGAAGAAGTAAAACAGTCACTGTCTGCTGATGACATGATACTATACATAGAAAATCCTAAAGTTGCCACCAGAAAACTACTGGAACTAATCAATGAATTTGGTAAAGTTGCAGGATCTAAAATTAATGCACAGAAATCTCTGGCATTCCTATACACCAACAACAAAAAATCAGAAAGGGAAATTAAGGAAACACTCCCATTTACCATTGCAACAAAAAGAATAAAATACCTAGGAATAAACCTGCCGAAGGAGGCGAAAAACTTGTACTCAGAAAACTGTAGAACACTGATGAAAGAAATCAATGATGACATAAACAGATGGAGAAATTAACACTTTTTAATAAACACTCGGTTATTATGATAAATCGATGCTTATCTTTAGAGTATCACATTCTTTTTTAGAAAACATGTTATGAAACATAAAAACTAGCTGTAAATTTTACAAGGAAAAGTATGTGATTCCAATGTTAACTTTTACTCATTCAAATGCTGTTACAGATTTTAAAAAGATGCAGTATTCTCAGTTACCCTGTGCAAACTGTTGGCTTATTAGTTTTCATCATACTGAAATTTAACAAGCATGTAGGATTATTGTTGCAAAGGCTCTGAGGCCAAATTACAGGTCACTTTATAAGAATTGTGTTCTCACCATAACTTGGAAATACTTCTTGGAGGGAACATTGTTTAAATTCCAACAATTTTTAGATACAAAATATCATCTATCAATCAGAAAAACTAAATGCTGTTTCTAGGTTCTGAATTACCCAAGAGTGGACAATTGCAAAGGGAAGCTACAAAAATTTTCATGTGTATAAAGCTGAGTCTATATTTGGAGAGAAAATGATGATTTTATATCTTCATAATGGGTGATACAGAGTTAAAAGTGTTATCCTAGCCATATTTATTGACATGTGATCTTTTGTTTCACATTATTTGGGCTTATGCTTATCATCATCACAACTTTTATGTTTTAGTGTGGTTATCCACTGGTAGTTTTTAGAACTTTTTCAGTGCCAAGATGGAAAGAAATGTCATACAGTAGATTTACAGGAGGTGAAGGTCTCTTCAAGTACTTCTGAGCTGTTCCACTATGCACTGATTTAAGAATTGGATGACCTAAAGCTGTTATTTTCTTCTTTCCATACCTTGATGGCAATTTAAACCAACCAACAAACTCCACAATCTTTATATCATACCCCATATCTCACAAGGGCTAGTAATATTATATAAGCCCATGCATCACTTTCCACCTGAATGTCATCCCAATTCACCACAGGTGAAGGTCTTAGTGATACTACAGCATCCTAGGCACTATCACATTCTATTTGCCACCAGAAATGGCACCCTGTTGGCATTTAATTTCACTCCCCCCCCAACCCCAATTAGACCCTAAAACAAGGATTTGAGTGCAAGTAGTGTATTGGAAGGTAAGCCCAGGTAGCACACGTAGGGTAGTGGAAAAATGAGACAAAAGAAGGAAAGTCGACTAAGGAAATTTACTACTGTGGTCACCTGGAGACTGATCTAATACAGCGTAGTCTCACAGTTCAAACTTATTCAATGAAAACCTTAGGAGGCAGTGGTATTTATCTACAAATTCCCACTAGTCATTGTTTGAAGAATGTTATGGGGGGATGAGAGGTGGGCACTAGTTCTCTTGCATTCCAATATGCATGGGCAAAGTGGAGAAGCCAGAAAAATTCTTCTGGCAAAGAGATGCACATGCTGATGATTAGAAGAAGGGCTTATGTATCATGGTAGTTCTAGGAGCAAGACTGAGGAGCAGCCAGTAATAGCACTTCTTGACTTATATAACCTCAAAATACCAAGAGCATGTGTCAAGAAGGCTGATGTCAGCTGCAATGGTGGAAAAATTATTGATCTGTTACTCAGTTTCTAGGCCTAAGCCATTTCTGATTCCCAATTGAAAGGGACGGTGGGTACCATTAAGGAAGGACCCTGTAACACCACAGCAGGTATAGCAGGTATTCCCCAAGTCTGCCCCAGAGGGATCCATGATATGTATCCATATAGCTGCACATGGAAGGAAGTGGAAAACAGGTTCTTCAAGGACTGTTAGATATAAGGTTGAGCTGTAATTGATGCTGAGGACCCTTTTTATGGCATAGGAGGTACAGCAGAGAGCATATGACCATGGATCCCTCTCGTCCTACTATATACTTTATCACCCAAAAGCTCCCAAGCTAATAAAATTTTTAATGGCCTCTTAAATGCCCAGCTGAGTCTTCAGTCTGAGGATGATATTCTGAGAGGTTGGGGGTTGGGATGCTATTCTTCAAAGATTCAGTATATACTTTAAACCAAAAGCCATTATATGGTGATATTTTCTCAAAAGCTAGAATATATAGGGTTGGATCCAAGGTATGGGAATAGGGGTAGACTCTCTCATCATCAATCCTACTAAACCACTTGGGGAATGTTTGCTCAACTCTCCCACAGCTTTAGGCTCCACTGGATTAGAGGCACTGGTTTGGGAAGGGGTATGGGATGGAATGCTTCTATCAAGGGACACAGCAAGTGTTTGTTACTAAACCTACAGCTGTGGTTGCCACCTGGACATTTTGGCACCAAGTGACAAGCAGGCAAAGAGAAAGTTACTATACTGGGAAGAGTAATGAGACCTGATTGAGATAAGAGATAAGGTTGAAGCTAGTAATAGAGGCAGGGAACAATATGTCTGAAACTTAGATGGTTCTGATGGATGTCTCTTCCTGCTTCATCATCTCCAGTGGTAACTGTGAACGGACAATAAGCCATGCACAATCAGTTATCACACTGGTAAGGAAAAAACTCACAACTGTGACACTAGATTGATATAAAGAATGTTAAGATACTGAGAAAAAAATAAGTTTCTAAGTTCAATTGAAATTTTAAAAAATTTAACTGTTATCCTTAATACTTTCCAGTATCATTATTATTATGGAATATGATTTTTTGAATTAGAAAATGGGTTATGGATAATGTACAACTAAATGAGATAAAGCTGTATATACAAATCCACTTTCCTTTAATACCAGAACTTGTTTGAAAAGCTACAGCGTAAGAAGTTTTTAATTGAAAAGTGAGAAGTTTAAGCTGTTTGTTAGAGAACATCTATTTCTAATTTCAAAGGTTATTAAAATCAATTGAGGAGCTCTGTTTCACCATATCCTTTCATTCCACTTCATAGCACTCATATTGAATCCCACAGGGCTTGGACAATCACAGCAAGTTGGTTATTATGCAGCAACATTTTAAAGTCTGTTGGCTTATTATGTAGCCATTAAGAAGTTTAATTTTTTTCTCAAGTAATTTTCATATTTCTGATTTAATCTTCCCATGAATTTATTTTTGTGGGACAGGTCAGAGACGTATGATAAAGTGAACTAAGCCTAAGATGAAACCTCATTTAAACCACTATTTTATATTTTATTTTAACACATTTAACTAATTTTCTCCTGTGTGATGCAGTAATTTTTTTTTAGATATTCACTTATGTTTTGCTTCCACTGTTATGCTGACTACCTTTTGCGTGTCTCTGCAGATACCTTCTCCATCTTTTTCCACCCTGTTCTGTGCCCCAGGGTGCTGAACCCAGGAGGCATCAATGATTCCCTTGCCCACAGGCTTAGGCTTCAGACAATGAGACAAAGCCAGGAGATGAGAGCAAGTAGGGAGAGTCACGTAAAGATATTCATTCTTTCATATTTCATGTGACATCAACTCTGGTTGTTTGTGGTCTGCTGACACACCGACCTTCTCTATAAACTTCCTTCTCCAGGATCTGATCATTGCTACCTCCCCTGGCCTCTTTCAACCTAGGTCCAGTAACATCACTCTGATTGTTAGTTGCACGGACATAGAGTATCACTCCTTGATTTTTCTAAACCATGCTCTCCTCATCGTAAAGAGTCATTTCACCAAACTCTCCTTCATGGCCAAGTTGAACCCACATGTGTGTCTTACCAGGACCCTGACTGATGTAATTACTGTAGGTATATTTCTCTTCCCTACAACAAAAATCTAGAAAAGTTATAAAGCCAATAATGGCTTTTGAATTCCTAACTTATAATTACTGCACTTAACTCCCTTAGAAACAGACTCCTTCACTTATAAATCCAAGATGGATGACTGAAGTTTTTCCTTTACAAACAAAGTATCTTTTTTCCTACTTTCTCACATCACTTTTATGGTCAATTTACCTTGAGCTCCTTTTTTGTGCTTCTCTCCTCCCATCGTCTACTTCCTCCAAGTGAACCAAGGATCTATACATACTGTATTTTCTCATTACATCAGCCCTCTCTCCAGCTAAAGCCTAGAATGACAAACTCTTTCAGTCTCGAAAAATCTTAAGCAGTCTTCAAGTCCTACCTTTAACCAGTGCTCAAATGAACACGATCAGTTATCTACTGGACATTTTACCAAGTTATCTGACTTAATATCCTCAAGTAATATCTATTTTCCATCTGGCTTGATACTTTTCTTGAATGATGAATGGTAGCATGATTCTTATCAAACTAGAAACTGTGTTCATCCCCAACTTCTCACTTTTTTTCCTCCTCTGACATTTAGTAATAATGGTTATTATAATGATAGCACCAAGCATGTATTGATTACCCTTTATATCCAGCCTCTAAAATCAGTATGCCACTTAAATTATTTTATGTTAACATTTACAATAACAGCTAATATTTATTAGGAAATTATATTTATCAGATACCACACTAAGAGTTTAATTTGTATTAGTTCAATCTTCATAACATCATTTTGATGTTAAATATTATCTCCATTTTTCCCAGGTGATACTGAAGCACAGTGAGTTATATAATTTCCTAAAGTTAACACAGATCACAGCTAGCATAACTTGAATGCAGGTAGTTTGAATTCAAAAATCATGCTATTAACCACCACATTTTCTTTTTTCTAACTCCGTATGGGAGAAATATTATCCAGTTTCATAGATGAGAGAACTGATTTCCAAAGATGCTTAATTAACTTGCCCGAGATTACACAACTAGTCAGAGGGGAACATAGGTGCAACACACAATTTTTCTTCCAAAATTCCCGGAAACATAACTTTCATTAAAATTTGCTCGTAGGTCCTCCAGAAATTTTTTCTTCTAAAATGTCCCACAAATGTCACTATTTGAACAAATTTGAATGAAAAAATAATATTTAAGGGCTATTTTTTAATTAAAAATTGTGTGTACAACTTATGTTCCCCAGATACCATAAGCACCATAATTTTACAGCTAGAAGAGGAGGAGCAAGGATTACAACTTAGACTGTCTCACAGCAAAGCCCAGCTCTTTTACCTATTTTATGTTATTATCAAATCGTATAGAAAATAACTCTTTAACTTTCCCCTATTTCCTCTCCATTTCTATAGCACTACTGCCTCATGATTCCTCTCTTGAATTACCCCAGTAACGTCATAATTGTTCTTCCTTCTTCCTTCCTCATCTCTCCCGAGTCATCACTCACACTATTTTTTTAATGGTTTTTCTATAATCAAAATTCAATTGTAGGGAGTGAATATTTGTATAGCATATATCTGATAAGGGACTAGTATCCAACATATATAAAGAACCCTTACAACTCAACAATTATAAGATAAATGACCCAATTAAAACATGGACATGAGATTGGAAGAGATACTTTTCCAAAGATGATATAAAAACAGCCAAGAAGCACATGAAATGATGATCAATATCATTAATTATTCTGAAAATGCAAATCAAAACCACAAGGAGACACCACTTTACACCCACTGAGATGTCTGTAATCAAGAGGATGGACAATAACAAGTATCAGCGATAATGTGGAAATATAGGAATTTTCATACATTGCTGGTGGGGATGAAAAATGGTGCAGATACTTTGGAAACAGTTTCATTTTTTCAAAAAATTAAACCTAGAGTTATATTACTCAGCTATCCCACTTTTCAGTAAAGATGCAAAAGAATTGAAAATATATATTCACAAAAAACTGTACACAGATGTTCACAGCAGCATTATTCATAATAGTTGAAGGCTAGAAACCTGAATGTCCATCAATTAATAAATGGATAGACAAAATGTAATATATGCATAAAATGGAATATTATTCAGCTTTATGAGGAATGAAGTACAACACGAATGAACCTTGAAAACACTATTCTTAGTGAAATAAGTCATTTGCAAACAGAAACATATTGTATAATTCTATTTATGTGAAATGTCCAGAGTAAACAAATCCATAGAGCCAGAAGGTAGATTAGTGGTTGCCAGGGGCCAAGGGGAGGTTAGAATTGGAAGTGAATGTTAATGGATATGAGCTTTCTTTTGGGTCAAGCCTTTTACTATAACTATTATAATATGTTAGATTATATTACATATACTATATTAGCCAAAATAGACTTAGCAATGCTGTAGGAAGGAACCACAGTAAAATCTAAGTAGCCTAACACAATCAAAAGTTAATTTCTCATTAAGGCTGCAAGAAAGATCTCATATTTAATATCATTTACTAGAGAGAGTTCAACTCATCAAATGTTAGCTGTTAGCTCATGAAATGTTAGCTGTATCAAACAGGGAATAAAAGGAAAGACAGAACTGTTTTAACCATCCTTCCATTGACAGCATCCTCAGTAAAGTATATATTTACAATATAGGCTATATTTTTGCCTTTTTTTTTTTTCTTTTTTAAAAAATTCTTTAGGGCTTCCCTGGTGGCGCCGTGGTTGAGAATCCACCTGCCGATGCAGGAGACACGGGTTCGTGCCCTGGTCCGGGAAGATCCCACATGCCGCGGAGCAACTAAGCCCGTGAGCCATGGCCGCTAGGCCTGCGCGTCCAGAGCCTGTGCTCCGCAACGGGAGAGGCCACAACAGTGAGAGGCCCGCATACCGCAAAAAAAAAAAAAAAAAAAAAAAAAAAATTCTTTAATAGATAAATTTACATAAAGCCCTGAAAATTCATTGCTCTTTAATGACCTATAACGGCTTCTGTCTTCCTCATTTAAAGATGTTTTTATGCCTAATTAAAGATAAAACAAGCATCTCTCATGCAGTTAACTTTCATATCATTTTATGACAAGAAATAAAATTAAATTTTGTAGTCAACAGCCTAATTTTTGTGGTGTAGTAATAAAATTTTAGCTGTAATGGAAATATGTAGTGATTTACCTTATAAATAATCAAATGATCAAAATAATTTATAAGGACATAAAATAATTTAAGAAAATTATTTTTTAACATTAAAAAACTCACATTTTGTTACTCTGATATATACCTAGTCAGTTAAGACATTACTTGTTAAGCTTTAAGGAGTATACAAAAGTCCTCAGCAGTAGCTCAAATTTCAAATTTGCTATATTTCAAAAAAAAATTTAATTATATAATGAGACACATTTTAAAGATAAGTAATACATTCTTAACAGTAGGATCAGTCTCTTGGGTAGACAAAATATGGATTGGCCTATATGATATAGCTTAAGAATGTCTCTCCAAGGACACTCCTACTTGCTACTCTGTTTTAAATTCCAATTAAAGATTCAGTCACTCAAATATTTTTTGATTATCTACTATGTACCACACTTTGTTCAAAGACTAAAGACGTCAAGAGAGAACAAAAATGAAGACCTTGTCCATTTTCCTGAAACCTTAGTCATTCATTATCACCTTGAAAAGGTTTGCCATATATATTCATTCTGCCTATACTATTATTAACTTAATAATTTCCTTTAAAGTGATTTATTTTACTTAAATCTATATAAGAAAGAAAAGCTATCAGTTCAATACATTTTAAACAGGTAGCATTTGCTCTTAATAGACTGTAATTGTAAAGAAATTAATACAAGGAAAACAAAACAACTTTATTAATAGATTCCATTTGATAATGGCTATGACCCTGATGATTCTGAATTTGTGGAATGCTCTCTCCTTATTTAAAGGGGGAAATCAAAAGCTGTTTGAGAACTCTTAAAGGCTACAAAAAAACCCCTGCAACTTTTCACATAATTAGAAGAATCACTGATTTTTTTTTTTTTTTTTTTTTTTTTTTTTTTGCGGTACGCGGGCTTCTCACTGTTGTGGCCTCTCCCGTTGCGGAGCACAGGCTCCAGACGCACAGGCTCAGTGGCCATGGCTCACAGGCCCAGCCGCTCCGCGGGATGTGGCATCTTCCCGGACCGGGGCACGAACCCATGTCCCCTGCGTTGGCAGGCGGACTCTCAGCCACTGCGCCACCGGGGAAGCCCCTGAGTGATTTATTTTTTAATACGATGTCTCAACACTCAAATTATCATCACTTTGGAGTACAATTTAATCTCCACCAAAGAGGGTTCCTTGGCTCTAAGGATTTGTCCTCCTGCGAAATCTTTTTCTTAAATACAAAATATTCTGTATAGATTACTCGTATTGTGAAAGTAACTCTATTTTAAGTGACCTCACAGGATAGGAAGTCTTCTCCTGAGGTATTAAGACTCTGAGTAGATTATAATGGAAGAGACCCACTGTGCTCAGACCTCAAACCTCTGAGATTCTAATAAAAGGGAAAAGTGGAAAGAGTTCACAAGTAAGGAGAAGGCAGATTTAACTTTCTTCACAACTTTGCCTTTGAATCAGCTAGAAAGTCAAGAAAGGGCAAATAGTAATTCTCATTTTCAATTTATAAAATGGTTTAGTTCAGTGAGTAATTAATAAATTCTGAAATAATTAATATATTCCCAAATTCAACTTCACTTTAATTACTTAACTGAGGTGTAATAAATATTAATCCTCTGTGTTGTAAGTTTATTATCTCATTTGAGAAAAAAAAAAGTCCAAGCTGAAATTATTATTAAGGGAAAAAAACCTGTCATTGGTGTGCTGGACAGTCTTTGCCCAACTAGAGATTACTCCTTATTCATTATCTCCACCCTACTCTGTATTCTGGAAGACTGAACTAGTGTGGATTACATTAACAAGTTCCCTTGTCCTCTGACATTCTATTCAATTGGGTAAACCCCAGAAGGAGGTTAGAGGAAAGGAGGAAAATGAAGTCTGAATGTGTTTTTTCTTCGACTTCCTTCCTGTGGGGTGAAATGGGTTGGCAAGCCCCTTGACTAAAGATCTCCGCTCCTGTAAAGGAATTCCTCTCAAAACAGACCTTTCTGACTTTTTGCTCCTGTTCTAAGGGTGGTATTAGTGCCATGATTCACTAGTCTCAAGGTACAGTACTACTTCTTGTGGTTTCCCTATTCTTTGTCCACATAGTTTTAAAAAACAATCATTTTATTAAACACTCCTCAAAATACCCAATTTGAATGTATCACTTTTTTTTCCTCCTAGGCCCCTGACTACCTCAAAGTCATTTATCTTCTCAAGAACTTTGGTGGTTTGGGGCCAACTATTCACCACACAGAATTAATCTTTAATAAGAAGACCTAGTTTTTTTGTTTTTTTGGTTTGGTTTTTTTTTTTTTTTCTTTTTCTTTTTGGCCATGCCACCCGGAATGTGGGATCTTAGTTCCCCAACCAGGGATCAAACCCGCGCCCTCTGCATTGGAAGCATGGAGTCTTAACCACTGGACTGCCGGGGAAGTCCCAAGAAGACCTAGTTTTAAAATGACATTTTCTTAAAATTATTTTTTATTTCAGAGGAAACAGACATTCTGCATTATCATTTAACATTTGAGTTCTTGTTCTCTATTCCATTACATCTTACAGTCTTTAGGGAGAAAAAGGTTGTAAACTAAAACACAAAATTTCAAAAATAGCTAAAATGTTATATTATCTGATTGAAAATACATATTAAAATAAAAATATGTTTTCTCTTGTAAAAGATTCGTTTTTAAATTTTAATGACTGGTTTTGGCTACCATGGAGTAGCTAGGAACAGATTTGAACTCCCATTGTGAATACAATAAAAACTGGAAAAAATTCTAAATTTAAAAAACAACTTTTAGGCACTGAAAAGCTACCACCCAGGGCTATCTATGATTCTTGAGAGAAGTGAGGAAGATGAGGTGAGCCCTGCACTCACTGGCTTTCTCACTGAGGCATTTTCCAAACTGTTGTTAGCCAGGAAAATAGAGCCCAATCAGAGAGTACAGTCTCACTGGGTGAAGAAAACAAAGATCAGAGTTCAGGGTTACACAGTCAGTTGGGATTTGAGGATCAGAATACTAAAGAGAAAGAGGCCAACACAAGGAGGCCAAAAATATGCATTAAAATTTCCCTCTGGGACTTCCTTGGTGGCAGAGTGGTTAAGAATCCACCTGCCAATGCAGGCGACATGGGTTTGAGCCCTGGTCCAGGAACATACCACATGCCGCGGAGCAACTAAGCCCGTGCACCACAACTACTGAGCTTATGCTCTAGAGACCGCAAGCCACAACTACAGAGCCAGTGTGCCACAACTACTGAAACCTGCGTGCCTAGAGCCTATGCTCTGCAGCAAGAGAAGACACCACAATGAGAAGCCCACGCACCACAATGAAGAGTAGCCCCACTCGCCGCAGGGAGATAAAGCCCGTGCACAGAAACGAAGACCCAATGCAGCCAAAAATAAATAAATAAATTTATTAAATTAAAAAGTGCACTTCTGATCATTGGCCAATACATACGGTTTGCATGTTTATTATGAAGCAGTGGGAGATATACCAGAGAATAGCTGTTGGGATACTGAAAGGTTGAGTAGAGATTTTAGAAGCTGCACAGACTGGAGTTTGGGCCCACTAGAACAGAAAGTCCGTCACAAACAGGGCTTTTAGTCTAGGAAGGTCAGCCTTACAAATGAGGACAAAAAATTAGGAGTAAGAGTATAACCAGCATAGATCAGGGCTACACGTCCTTAAATTAAGTCATTCAAAAGTAGGTGCTGGTAATTTACTGCTTGCCAGAGCAAAATATGACAAAATCTAGAAAAGTTTAATATAATCAAGAACTCCCACATACAAGATTTCACATTGTTTAACATAAAATTAAAAATTACTAAACAAGCGAAAACAACAGAAACAACAGGTAGTCACTTATATTCAAGATGTAAAATACTCAATAGGTCCAGACCCAGATATAATTAAGGAAATGGAGTTGCAGAAAAAGACTTCAGAATTACTGTGATTGATATAATAAAGGGGGAGAAAGACCTTCAACGTGGCGGAAGAGTAAACCGTGGAGATAACCTTCCTCCCCACAGATACATCAGAAATACATCTACACGTGGAACTTCTCCTATAGAACACCCACCGAACGCTGGCAGAAGACCTCAGACCTCCCAAAAGGCAAGAAACTCCCCACGTACCTGGATAGGGTAAAAGAAAAAACAAAAAACAGAGACAAAAGAATAGGGACAGGACCTGCACCAATGGGAGGGAGCTGTGAAGGCAGAAAGGTTTCCACACACTAGGAAGCCCCTTCACGGGTGGAGACTGTGGGGGGCGGGGAGCTTCGGAGCCAGGGAGAAGAGCACAGCAACAGGGGTGCAGAGGGCAAAGCAGAGAGATTCCCGCACAGAGGATCGGTGCCGCCCAGCACTCACCAGCCCGAGAGGCTTGTCTGCTCACCCGCCGGAATGGGTGGGGGCTGAGAGCTGAGCCTCAGGCTTTGGAGGTCAGATCCCCAGGGAGAGGACTGGGGTTGGCTGCGTGAACACAGCCTGAAGGGGCTAGTGCACCACCGCTAGCAGGGAGGGAGTGCGGGGAAAAGTCTGGACCTGCCTAATTGTCAAGAGACTTTTTCTTGCCTCTTTGTTTTGCGGTGTGTGAGGAGAGGGGATTAAGTGCACAGCTTAAAGGAGCTCCACAGATGGGCGCGAGCCGCGGCTATCAGCGCGGACCCCAGAGACGGGCATGGGAAGCTAAGGCTGCTGCTGCAGCCACCAAGAAGGCTGTGTGCATGCACAGGTCACTCTCCACACCTCCCCTCCCAGGAGCCTGTGCAGCCCACCACTGCCAGGGTCCCAAGATCCAGGGACAACTTCCCCGGGGGAACACACGGCGCGCCTCAGGGTGGTGCAACATCATGCTGGCCTCTGCCGCTGCAGGCTCACAGCGCATCCGTACCCCTCCCAGTATGGATGCTCCTTTAACCCCGTCCTGTCTGAGCAAAGAACAGACGCCCTCAGGAGACCTATACGCACAGGCAGAGCCAAATCCAAAGCTGAACCCCAGGAGCTGTGCGAACAAAGAAGAGAAAGGGAAATCTCTCCCAGCAGCCTCAGGAGCAGCGGATTAAACCTCCACAATCAACTTGATGTAACCTGCATCTAAGGAATAACTGAAGAGACAAAGAATCATCCCAAATTGACACAGTGGACTTTGGGTGCAATGATACATTTTTTTTTTTCTTTTTCTCTTTTTGGGACTGTGTATGTGCATGCTTCTACATGTGATTTTGTCTGTACAGCTTTGCTTTTACCATTTGTCCTAGGGTTCTGTCTGTCCGTTTTGGGGTTTTTTTTTTTTTAGTACAGTTTTTAGTGCTTGGAATCATTGGTGGATTTGTTTTTTGGTTTGGTTCCTCTCTTCTTTCTTTTATCTTTTTTTTAAATTACTTTCTAAAATTTTTTAAATTTTTAATAATTTTTTAAAATTTAATACCTTTATTTTATTCTATTTATTTATTTCTTTTTCTTTCTTTTTTTTCTCCCTTTTATTCTGAGCCATCTGGATGACAGGGTCTTGGTGCTCTGGCCAGGCAACAGGTCTATGCCTCTGAGGTGCAAGGGCTGAGTTCAGGACACTGGACCACAAGAGACCTCCCAGCTCCACGTAATATCAAATGGCAAAAATCTCCCAGAGATCTCTATCTCAATGCCAAGACCCAGCTCCACTCAATGACCAGCAAGCTACAGTGCTGGACACCCCATGCCAAACAACTAGCAAGACAGGAATACAACCCCACCCACTAGCAGAAAGACTGCCTAAAATAATAATAAGTCACACACACACCAAAAGACACCACTGGATGCAAACCTGCCCACCAGAAACACATCATCCAGCCTCATCCACCAGAACACAGGCAGCAGTCCCCTACACCAGGAAGCCTACACAACCCACTGAACCAACCTTACCCACTGGGGGCAGACACCAAAAGCAACGGGAATTACGAACCTGCAGCCTGCAAAAAGGAGATCACAAACACAGTAAGTTAAGCAAAATGAGAAGACAGAGATACACACAGCACATGAAGGAGCAAGGTAAAGACCCACCAGACCAAACAAATTAAGAGGAAATAGGCAGTCTACCTAAAAAGGAATTCAGAATAATGATAGTAAAGATGATCCAAAATCTTGGAAATAGAATGGAGAAAATACAAGAAACGTTTAACAAGGACCTAGAAGAACTAAAGAGCAAAGAAGCAATGATGAACAACACAATAAATGAAATTAAAAATTATCTAGAAGGAATCAATAGCAGAATAACTGAGGCAGAAGAATGGGCAAGTGACCTGGAAGATAAAATAGTGGAAATAACTACCACTGAGCAGAATAAAGACAAAAGAATGAAAAGAATTGAGGACAGTCTCAGAGACCTCTGGGACAACATTAAACGCACCAACATTCTAATTATAGGGGGTGCCAGAAGGAGAAGTGAAAAAGAAAGGGACTGAGAAAATATTTGAAGAGATTACAGTTGAAAACGTCCCTAATATGGGAAAGGAAATAGTTAGTCAAGTCCCGGAAGCACAGAGAGTCCCATACAGGATAAATCCAAGGAGAAACAAGCCAAGACACGTATTAAACTATCAAAAATTAAATACAAAGACAAAATATTAAAAGCAGCAAGGCAAAAACAACAAACATACAAGGGAATCCCCATAAGGTTAACAGCTGATCTTTCATCAGAAACTCTGCAAGCCAGTAGGAAGTGGCAGGACACATTTTAAGTGATAACAGGGAAAAATCTACAACCAAGATTACTCTACCCAGCAAGGATCTCATTCAGATTCGACAAAGAAATTAAACCTCTACATAAAAGCAAAACTTAAGAGAATTCAGCACCACCAAACCAGCTCTACAACAAATACTAGAGGAACTTCTCTAGGCAGGAAACACAAGAGAAGGAAAGAACCTACAATAACAAACCCAAAACAATCACAAAAATGGTAATACAAACAAACGTATCGATAATTACCTTAAATGTAAATGGATTATATGCTCCAACCAAAAGACATAGACTGGCTGAATGGATACAAAAACAAGAACCATATATATGCTGTCTAAAACAGACCCACTGGGCTTCCCTGGTGGTGCAGTGGTTCAGAGTCCACCTGTCGATGCAGGGGATATGGGTTCGTGCCCCGGTCCAGGAAGATCCCACATGCCACAGAGCAGCTAGGCCCATGAGCCATGGCCGCTGAGCCTGCGTGTCCGGAGCCTGTGCTCTGCAACAGGAGAGGCCACAACAGTGAGAGGCCTGCGAACCGCAAAAATAATAATAATAATAATAAAAATAAAAGAGACCCACTTCAGACCTAGGGACACAAACAGACTGAAAGTGAGGGGATGGAAAAAGATATTCCATGCAAATGGAAATCAAAAGAAAGCTGGAGTAGCAATTGTCATATCAGACAAAACAAAGTTTAAAATAAAGACTATTACAAGAGACAAAGAAGGACACTACATAGTGATCAAGGAATCAATCCAAGGAGAGATATAAAAATTGTAAATATTTATGCACCGAACAGAGGAGCACCTCAATACATAAAGCAAATGCTAACAGCCATAAAAGGGGAAATCGACAGTAACACAATCATAGTAGGGGACTTTAACACCCCACTTTCACCAATAGACAGATCATCCAAAATGAAAATAAATAAGGAAACACAAGCTTTAAATGATACATTAAACAAAATGGACTTAATCGATATTTATAGGACATTCCATCCAAAAACAACAGAATACACTCTCTTTTCAAGTGCTCATGGAACATTCTCCAGGATAGATCATATTTTGGGTCACAAATCAAGCCTTAGTAAATTTAAGAAAATTGAAATCGTATCAAGTATCTTTTCTGACCACAACGCTATGGGACTAGATATCAATTACAGGAGAAAAATCAGTAACAACTACAAACACATGGAGGCTAAACAATACACTACATAATAACCAAGAGATCACTGAAGAAATCAAAGAGGAAATAAAAAAATACCTAGAAACAAATGACAGTGAAAACATGACAACCCAAAACCTACAGGATGCAGCAAAAGCAGTTCTAAAAGGGAAGTTCATAGCAATACAATCATACCTTAAGAAATAAGAAACATCTCAAATAAACAACCTAAACTTACACCTAAAGCAATTAGAGGAAGAACAAAAAAACCCAGTTAGCAGAAGGAAAGAAATCATAAAGATCAGATCAGAAATAAATGAAAAAAAATGAAGGTAACAATAGCAAAGATCAAAAAAACTAAACACTGGGCTTTCCTGATGGCGCAGTGATTGAGAGTCCGCCTGCCAATGCAGGGGACGCGGGTTCATGCCCGGGTCCGGGAAGATCCCACATGCCACGGAGCGGCTAGGCCTGTGAGCCACGGCCGCTGAGCCTGCGCGTCCGGAGTCTGTGCTCTGCAATGGGAGAGGCCACACAGTGAGAGGCCCACATACTGCAAAAAAAAAAAAAAAACTAAAACTAAAAGCTGGTTCTTTGAGAAGATAAACAAAATTGATAAACCATTAGCCAGACTGATGAAGAATAAAAGGGAGAAGACTCAAATCAATAGAATTAGAGATGAAAAAGGACAAGCAACAACTAATACTGCAGAAATACAAAGGATCATGAGAGATTACTACAAGGAACTATATGCCAATAAAATGGACAACCTGGAAGAAATGGACAAATTCTTAGAAAAGCACAACCTTCCCAGAATGAACCAGGAAAAAGTAGAAAATATAAACAGATGAATCACAAGCACTGAAATTGAAACTGTGACTAAAAATCTTCCAACAAACAAAAGCCCAGGACCACATGGCTTCACAGGCAAATTCTATCAAACATTTAGAGAACAGTTAACACCTTTCCTTCTCAGACTCTTCCAAAATACAGCAGAGGGAGGGACACTCCCAAACTCATTCTATGAGGCCACCATCACCCTGATACCAAAACCAGACAAAGATGTCACAAAGAAAGAAAACTACAGGCCAATATCACTGATGAACATAGATGAAAAATCCTCAACAAAACACTGGCAAACAGAATCCAACAGCATGTTAAAAGGATCATACACCATGATCAAGTGGGGTTTATCCAAGGAATGCAAGGATTCTTCAATATATGCAAATCAATCAATGTGATACACCATATTAACAAACTGAAGAAGAAAAACCATATGATCATCTCAATAGATGCAGAAAAAACTTTCAACAACATTCAACACCCCTTTATAATAAAAACCCTCCAGAAAGTAGGCATAGAGGGACTTACCTAACACAATAAAAGCCATATATGACAAACCAACAACGAACATTGTTCTCAATGGTAAAAAACCGAAACCATTTCTACTAAGATCAGGAACAAGACAAGGTTGCCCACTCTCACCACTATTATTCAACATTGTTTTGGAAGTTTTAGCCACAGCAATCAGAGAAGAAAAAGAAATAAAAGGAATCCAAATAAGAAAAGAAGTAAAGCTGTCACTGTTTGCAGACGACATGATATTATACACAGAGAATCCTAAAGATGCTACCAGAAAACTACTAGAGCTAATCAATGAATTTGGTAAAGTAGCAGATACAAAATTAATGCACAGAAATCCTTACATTCCTATACACTAATGATGAAAAATCTGAAAGAGAAATTAAGGAAACACTCCCATTTACCACTGCAACAAAAAGAACAAAATACCTAGGAATAAACCTACCTAAGGAGACAAAAGACTTGTATGCAGAAAACTGTAAGACACTGATTAACGAAATTAAAGATGATACAAACAGACGGAGAGATATATCATGTTCGTGCATTGGAAGAATCAACATTGTGAAAATGAATATACTACCCAAAGCAACCTACAGATTCAGTGCAATCCCTATCAAACTACCACTGGCATTTTTCACAGAACTAGAACAAAAAATTTCACAATTTTTATGGAAACACAAATGACCCCGAATAGCCAAAGGAATCTTGAGAAAGAAAAATGGACCTGGAGGAATCAGGCTTACTGACTTCAGACTATACTACAAAGCTACAGTAATCAAGACAGTATGGTCCTGGCACAAAAACAGAAATATAGATCAATGGAACAGGATAGAAAGCCCAGAGATAAACCCACACACATATGGTCACGTTATCTTTGATAAAGGAGGCAAGAATATACAATGGAGAAAAGACAGCCTCTTCAATAAGTGGTACAGGAAAAACTGGACAGCTACATGTAAAAGAATGAAATTAGAACACTCCCTAACACCATACACAAAAATAACCTCAAAATGGATTAAAGACCTAAATGTAAGGCCAGACACCATCAAACTCTTAAAGGACAACACAGGCAGAACACTCTATGACATAAATCACGGCAAGATCCTTTTTGACCCACCTCCTAGAGAAATGGAAATAAAAACAAATCTGACCTAATGAAACTCAAAAGCTTTTGCACAGCAAAGGAAACCATAAAGAAGATGAAAAAACAATCCTCAGAATGGGAAAAAATATTTGCAAATCAAGCAACTGAAAAAGGATTAATTTCCAGAATTTACAAGCAGCTCATGCAGCTCAATATCAAAAAGCAAACAACCCAATCCAAAAATAGGCAGAAGATCTAAACAGACATTTCTCCAAAGAAGATATACAGATTGCCAACAAACACATGAAAGAATGCTCCACAACATTAATCATTAGAGAAATGCAAATCAAAACTACAATGAGATATCACCTCACACCAGTCAGAATGGCCATCACCATAAAATCAGATGAATGGATAAAGAAGATGTGGCACATATATACAATGGAATATTACTCAGCCATAAAAAGAAATGAAATTGAGTTATTTGTAGTGAGATGGATGGACCTAGAGACTGTCATACAGAGTAAAGTAAGTCAGAAAGAGAAAAACAAATACCGTATGCTAACACATATATATGGAATCTAAAAGAAAAGTGGTTCTGAAGAACCCAGGGGCAGGACAGGAATAAAGTTGCAGAACTAGAGAATGGACTTGAGGACACGGGGAGAGGGAAGGGTAAGCTGGGATGAAGTGAGAGAGTGGCATGGACATATATACACTACCAAATGTAAAACAGATAGCTAGTGGGAAGCAGCCACAAAGCACAGGGAGATCAGCTCAGTGCTTTGTGACCACCTAGAGGGGTGGGGTAGGGAGGATGGGAGGGAGACGCAAGAGGGAGGAGATATAGGGATATATGTATATGTACAGCTGATTCACTTTGGTAAAAGCAGAAACTAACACACCATTATAAAGCAATTATACTCCAAGAAAGATGTTAAAATATCTACACATTAAAGTTAGTGGGAAATAATGAGGAAATGAATGAAAACTGAATGATTTTTGCAGAAGTTTAAAATCTATAAAAAATATCCTAATGGACATTTTAGGACAATGGAACAGCAAAACATAGTATCTGAATTAATAACTTATTGAATAATTTTAACAGCACACTGACCAGAGAAGAAGACAAGTTCAGTCAATGTGGAGATAAAACGTAAGTAAAACCCAGGAAAAGTGTGGGGACCCTCTCTAAGACTATGGACCTCAGAAGTCTCTCCTTCTCACACTAGTTTAGGTCTGCCTCCCACAATTCATCAAAGTGACATTTAAGTGTCCTTACCACTCTGTAGCTACAGCAGCTCCTGCTCCTGTAAGCAGAAAACTTATTTTATCTTTGATTCTTTATATTTTCCTTTCTCTCCAGATTTTGCATGGTGGTTTGCCCTGTAACCTCAGTTCTCCAATAAGCCCAAGATAAGTCTTTGATTTTCAGACTATTTTTCATGATTTTTCTTAAGAGTGATGACTTCTAATTTCCTTGCATGTCAGAGTTGAAACTGGAAATTTGCATACATCTTTAAATAAACTTTTTATTTTAGAATATTAATATACATTTTTCAGAATTTATCTCTTAATCCAAAACCAAAATGTCCCTAATACCAAATAAAGAGACATTTTTCAGAATGTCCCTGTTTCTCTTTCTTTCTTTCTTTTTCTTTCTTTCTCTCTTTCTTTTTTTTTTTTTTTTTTGACAGGTTCAGTCTCCTCCAAAGGAAATGCTATGTCTGTAATTGGTCCTTGCATGTGTCTCAACTACAGTTTCATAGATGACAATCTTCTCAATAATGGCACTGGATCAACTGGACTACACATATTTAACTTTAAAAGAACCTAGACTGCCGGAAGCCGTCCAGCATTGCCAACTATTGCCTGAGCAAAGCTCGGCGAGAAGTTATGGCATGAGGAAGCAAAGCTCCTCTCCTGGTGGGCGGCGGAAAACATCTCTTCTGATCCTAGGAAAATTCTTGCTAAAAACTGAGGGGGTTTCTGGAGAGTTTAGGCCAAGAAGATGGAAGTATTACAAAGCAAATTCCCCTCGGTACGAGACCACAACAACCCCTGTAACCACAACAGTAGCTATACCCACTGTAAATAATTTACTTTGGAAAAAAGTCCCTTGGTCAGGCAACAAAGGAGTGTTTCAATTAAGGAGCAGCAGTTTAAAGGAAGAATTAGATAAGCTATGGCCCATAGAAGGAATAAGGGATATAGAAGGGAAGCAAATAGTGGGGTATTATGTACAGGATGCCCCCAAATGGTGGATTATGTGGCATGCCCCCTCTCCGGTATATTGCAGGAAAAAGAGAGAAGCGGAAGGACTTTACTGTAAATATTTTACGAATGAATTATATGTAACTATTGATTGCCTTACGTAGAAAATAGAATTGTATTTTCGCACAATGTGTTTTGAACAAGGTACTGAGAATACTGGGACACAGGCCAATATATGTTGTTAGCTGAAGTAGAAAAGAATAATTAGCTTTCTAGACCTAAACATCCTGTTTGCGCGAAAAGATCTTAAGATGGAACAATGCTTGCTAATGTTTTCTGTGTGTAGGTGTAGAAATGAGGTAATCAGTCAAAAACAGGAGTTACGTAGAAAATGCTGATGCTATTGTTTAGAAAATCCTATATAAGAAATGATATGTCAAAAATAAAGCTGTCAGAAGCTTAACAGAAGTTCCTGCACCTATCCCCTTGCCCCGTTTATTTATTTATTTTTCTCGCCGACGCTGTTGCCTCCATCTCAGGGACCCCTGGTTCTGCCGGGGCTGGACCTCGGTACTAGACCTGTATTTTATACCACATACAAAATTACTCAGATATTGGTCATAGACTTATGTGAAAGCTAAACAATGAAGCCTTTACATAAATAAAAATAAAATACATCCATGCAGTAGCCATAAAAATATTGACATTTGTTAAAATTAAGAACTGTTCAGTAAAATAAATTATCAAGAGAATGAAAGGTAAGCTAAAACTGAGCAAAAATAACCTCAGTACATATGTATCAACAGGCTCATATCCAGAACATACAAAGAATTCCTATTAAATGAGAAAAAGAACATTCCATTGTTAATAGGTAAGATTTAAACAATACTTCCTAAAAAAGAATATCAAAATAGACAATAAATATATAAAAAGATCCTCAAAATATTAGTTTTCAGAGGACTGCAAGATAAAACCACTCCATATCCACCAGAATAACTAAAATGAAAAAGACCAAAAAAGGATGTGTGAGGGTGTGGAGCAAATAGAACTTTTACTGTTATCACCAATTTGGGAAAATATTTGCCTTTTCCTACAAATACCATACATAATTATAATCCTTGACCTACCAATTCCTGCACAGTAATAAAAAACAACTTATTACTGATAAACACAACAACATGTATGAATCTGACAAACTTAATGTTGAGTGAAATAAGCCAGACACAAAAGAGTACATAATGTATAAGCCTATTTACAGGAAGTTCAAAAAGAAACTAATATGGTGATAAAATCAGGATACTGGTATGTGTGTGGTGGGGATTACTGTCTGGGTAGGGACACGAGGGAATCTTCAGGGAAGTCTAGAATGTTTTATATCTTGATTAGGGTAGTGGTTACACGAGTGAATCAACACATACAATTTAATCAAGCTGTATATTTAAGATCTGAGCAGTTTAGTTTGTGTGAGTTATATCTCTATTTTTTAAAAAGACGTATTCTCCTCTCCCATCCAAATGAACTCAATATAAGGTTGAAATCTTTGCTCCTCAAACGATCAACTTTTTGTCCTGATGCATGGACCAAACAGCAATGTTACCTTCAAAATATAAACATATTTTCCTTTAAAATTTAATTGTTAATATATTTTTCATAATAATAATGTTAAGCTTCCTTTTGATTGTTCATGTTGTAAAAAACTGAATCAGCCTGCTGCCAAGTATATACAGAACCATCTAGTCTAATGTTTTTGTGAAATATTGAGTAGTGGGAATGTGACACTAATCAAAGATCTAAAGCAAACATATTTTTAGGGTTGAACGGACGTTTCTGCTGCATATTGTCTCCCAATTAAAATGTCTAATTTGAGGGTCCCTTCATTGTCTAGTGATGATCCTTGAATTAAGAACAAAAGACTATACCTACCAGTTAACGCTTTATATATAGTTTTCCTTAGGTTTGCAGAATATTTGCTTAGTACTAGTCAGTCAATTTCAGTTAAACCATTTAGCAATAATGTAACAAACCAGGAATCTAGAGATATGGAACCTGGGAAAGTTTACATTAGTTTAACAGAAATATATCTGTACGCAATATCAAGTATCTTTTGGGGCATTTGTATTAATGATGGATCAGCCATTTGGGAGTGATTATAGCAGAAAGCTCCTTGTATTGGGAATCTGGCAACAACACTATTTAATGATGGAGCACTGGCTGAAGCTCTGGGTCTCAACTTACTTCTATATATAAAATAAAGGGTTATTTCTAAAGTTCTTCCACTCTATTGCCTAACAGAAAGTCCCACAATAACTTTTTAATATACTATATTATGATTTTCTCCATACTAGTCACTTACATATGTGAACTTATTAGAAATTCTATCATTTTTTTCACTTTACATATAGATCAGTGCTTTGCTAACTATGAGGAAAAGAGAGCCATTTTGATATATGTGGCAGTACTACTTTAAGAAAACATCATGCTATGCATTAGATCTCCATTCTCTCTCCCCTTTTCATTATGTAGCATGAAAATATTCTATATATTGATTAACGTAGAGATTGACTACACTATGCTCATCGTGTCATACTGTACCTGATTACACAAATACTCATCTGAATCATCTGAAAATATCTGAAAATACTCATCTTACTCATCTGTAATGTCCTCTCAATCCTATACCAAAAACTGTACCCAGGAAAGCTGGGAGGGCCCTGTTATATCATCAGGTCCAGGCATCCAAATATAAAAGATACAATAAACAAGACAACAAACTTAAATATTTTCTACCTTTGTAAAAACAAATATACCTTTACAACATTTTTTTTAATGTGATAAGGAACAGTAAAATGAATAGCACAGTTTCAAAATTAATTTACTTTCTTGCCCAAAACACCATGACGCAAGGGGGGTTGCAACTCCGTGGGGACGTTGCATTCAAAGGAAGAGCTCCCCGAGCCTTAACCTCCAGGGAAACAACCTAGGACAAGAGACCCCCTTGACTACTAGTGTGAACCTCTCTCTGACATGAAGCTTCTCTTCCAAAACACAACCAAAGTTTAATCAGGGATATTAGGGCCAGAGCAAAGAGCCTCGACATCAGGTCACATTTGCCTGCAGGCAAAAGACCTAGATACCTTTATTTTTAGGAAAATTTGACATATGACCATTATTCTCTTGCTAATAGTTGGGCCAGGTATATTAAATTGTCTAGTGTCCTTTGTCTCCAAAAGATAAGGCAAAAAGGTGGTCACCAGGGATACAAAAAGTTAGAGCTGAGGCCTTGGGACCATCAAACATATCTAAAAGTAGCTGGGGAGAAGTCCTGCTCCTCCACCGTGGGTTACGACAATACCCATACTTAGCAGGAAGCAGTTACAGTAAACAACCTACGCCCATCAGCGCCCCTCAAGAATGAGGAGCAGGACAAAAGGCAGAGGAGGGATTTGTCACCGGCAAAGCCCATTAACAATTCCCAGGAAATAAAAATAGAATGTGGGCAATAAAGTCAAGTCTAACCTTTTTCTTCTCCTTTGGGCTTAGTCCGGTTTCATTTGCTCACAGGGGGCCGCATGCAGAGTCCACACACCCAGCACTTCAGACCGGAGTTCCCAGTGTCGAGTGTCTGCACCTGACACCTCAGCTTAGCGGGCTGTGCGCAGAAGGGCCGCGCACGACCCCTCAGCTCAAGATGGCGGTGGTGGGCTGTGCGCAGAGACGCTGCAGCCGCACTGCCGGCTGGAGCCGTGAGCAGCACGCCTGCGCCAACCCGCTAGAACTTCGCCCTCTCCCCCGCTGACAATACCCGTAGAAAGGAGCCCTGCCACGGCCCGTCAGGGAGAGCATGTACTGGAAAGTACGAGTTTGTACCTCTCCATTCTTTGATCAAAGAATAAAGATTTCCTTTGATTCTGATCAAAAAAAGAAGGAAGGAAGGAAGGAAGGAAGGGAGGGAGGGAGGAAGGAAGGGAAAGTAAGGAAAAGAAGGAAGAAAAAGAAAAAAGAAAAGAAAAAGAAATAAGATTTCTCTTTATGCCACCTGGTCCATGCCTGGAATTCTCTGCCCACTTGATGACCCCAAGCCCTACTTCCAAGGCTCTTCTTTAAAAGTCTTGGAAGAAACCTGAGGCTGAGGCAAGATTGGGTTTTTTTTGTCTGCACCTCACCAATCGAACCTGTGCCCTCTGCAGTGGAAGCACTGAGTCTTAACCACTGGACCGCCAGGGAAGTCCTGAGACAAGGTTTTAATTGAGACTTTTCAGAATTTTCTTTGCTCTACAACCGAATGTGATGATGGCATGTCCAGCTGTTTCCAGCTGTCTCCAGCTGTCCCCACTCCACCATCCATTCCTCCTCTCTGTCTCTTCCCACCCCAATATCACTCCACACTTCAGGGGTCTGCAATGCCCACAGGCACCGTCACAACCAGGATCCATAGACATCTCTGCTAACAGCATTTCTGTACCCTTAGGGTCTAGGGAGGAAGACACCCACTGCAAGCAGGCCAACAGGAAGAGAGACTCCAGGAAAGAGCTCCCACAGGGATGAAGAGTGGGCTCAGCGCTTGTGGAACAGACAATCCAGAGTCCCAGGTACCATGGTATGGTCTAGAAGGTGGAACACAGTCTCTGGGTGGCCACATGCCCTTGGTCCTGTCAGAGTGACATGGAAAATGGCAGGTTCAGCACCTGCTCGGGTAGAGGCCCCTATTGTCCAAGTCCACTCCCAATACTACTGGAGTGACAAAATTTAGTATGTTCCACAGGGTGTAAGGATGTAAAAATATTAACTGTGTACAAAATGTCAATGCTGTAAACAAAAAGCAGAACATTGGCAAGGATACTCAGTGAATGGAAAATAATCCTACGACTGATGCTTACAGGCAATCACATCTGGTTCTAGGCAGAACATAAAGCATGTGGGTTTTGTATTAATGTCCTCCTACCTCTCCATGTCCCTTCTGCCCTCTCTCAGGATGAAGAACCTGTTCAAAACCTGGTACAGTGTTGTCCCACTCAGAATTACTCTCATCAAAGAGGTAACATTATTTTTACTTTCCTTCTCACCCCTGGAAACTCCCTTGGTCTTGAGGAAAATGATGTCAGCTAGGTGAAAGGGGAAAAGCACGGACAATAAGAGCACTCTTCAGCAGAATCCTCTCAGAGGATTTTTTATAGATGAAACTCACTGGAAGAAATGAATCATTGGTGGAGATTGTGGTATTACAAGAAAGAAAATTTGTTGAAGACATTGTTTGGTCCGATGCATTCTATCTTTAGCTACCTCAGTTGAAATTAGGGACAATATCACAATCACAATGGTGCATTTTGGAAAATATGATGAAAATATACAGGGTTCTGAAGATATTTTTTTAACCTAAGAACATTAAAAGTATTATCACACTGCATAAATAATGCTGGTGATGGAGGGGAAGATAGAAACGAAGAATGGCAGATGTATGAAAATAATGTATACAATTTCTATTAAGAAATAAATTAAACAGAGTACATCATTATAATTTAATTACATCATTAAGTACATCATTAATTATATCATTTAAGTACATTATTATAATTATAATCATTATAATTATAACATCATTATAATTTCTTCATAGTGAAAAAAACAACTAAAATCTTAGCTGTCTCCTTCCTAAGAAAAAAAAATAGCAAGTGTTTTTTCACTCTTTTTAGACATTTAAATCTTAAGGGTCTCTTCCAGATTTTCATTTTTCTACTTTACAACCTAGGAATGGCTTTTTAGAGGTGCTATTAAGGACTCCATTCTTTTTCACTAATATGAGATTTTAATTATTTCATTGGAAATCACTACTATATATTATTTTATACTTATTTCTTCCATAATTTTGTTCATGGATTAGTCTCATACAATACCTACCTTACAGGCTATTATAAGATAAGAAATTGCCAAGAGAGAGTTAATGTAGAAATAACAATGGTATATGGTGTCCCTACTTATTCATTTATGCTTACATAACTTTGGAGGTGCTCAAGGGTTCCACAAATATTGAGTCATTAAAGCTTAGTACTCCTGTGAGGTGCACTTGGCTATTATCATTATAGTTTATTATTATTCAGGCAAATCAAGTTTCCCCTGGAGTGCTGAATGGCTCCTGCAGAAAACATTGACTTTTTAGTGTTCTGTGTCTGAGAGTTCACATTACAGGTTTATAAAATTAGCTCATTTTTCCTAGGATTGTCTCTTGTGAGTTACTGGCCGTTATCCACTTTCGGCAGCATAGCAGAAATAGGGCTCAACCAGCTTTTATCTATTTATTTATTTTTTTAAATATTTACTTATTTAGGCTGTGCCAGATCTTTGTTGCCACACGCGGGATCTTTAGTTGAGGCATGCATGCAGGATCTAGTTCCCCGACCAGGGATTGAACCCGGTCCCCCTGCATTGGGAGCACAGAGTCTTACCCACTGGACCACGAGGAGAGTCCCTCACCCAGCATTTAGAAAGCCTTCTAGGTGAAGGCCATTTTGCTTCCCTCCAGAGATAGGGAAAAGAGGCAAAATAGTTGAGTGATGGAAAGTTATCACTGGGTGGTTTGCTTTCCAACACCACCAAACAATGCTCCAATTCTCCGTGAACACGTACTGAGTATCCTACAGATTTAACTGAATTCTGACTCTACCTGAAGATAGTGTCACCTATGCTGTGCAGCCCAGGCCACAGACCTGTCTTTAACCTTGTAGCCTAATTGTGTTTTATCAACAGGATGCCACAAAGGCCCATGAAAAAACCAAACTGAACTGGCTAGATCCAAGATAGTGGGCCAAGTAGGCTAAAGGTCACCACTTTCCTTGCCTTGATTTATCTCTGTGTCTCCTTACCAACCCCTGAGAGCTGAAGGACACACCCTGATTCATCTCTGTGTTTGTTTCAGCTGTACCTACCTGTGTTTGGCAGAGATGCTTTGCAGCTATACTTTGAGAGATACATGCTTTCAGAGATATACAATGGTCGCCCTAAACCAGCTCTGATTTGACCACAGGAATACCCTGTGCAGAGGAAACCTGGAGCCTGGAAGACTGCAAATGCTCCAGATGCCCCCAGCTGCCCCTGTGTTCCTGGTGAATTTCAGGTTCTTGCTTTGTCTCAAAAGAATTCGAAGATGAAGTGATAGGTAAGAAGTGGATTTATTTAGAGAGAAACACACTCCACAGACAGAGCCTGGGCCATCTCAGAAGACAAGAGGCTTCAAAATGTGGCATGGTTAGTTTATATGGGCTGGGTAATTTCACAGGCTAATGAGTGAGAGGATTATTCCAATTATTTGGGGCAAGGGGCAGGGATTTCCAGGAACTGGGCCAACGCCCACTTTTTGACCTTTTATGGTTGGCCTCAAAACTGTCATGGCGCTTACGGGTGTGTTATTTAGCATATGCTAATGTTTTACAATGAGTCTATAATGAGGCTCAAGGTCTACTGGAGGTCGAATATTCCACCATCTTGGACCCAGATGGTTCTAACCAGTCTTTGTCATGTACTATGGCTATATCTTTCTTTTAAAGGTTGTGCCCTGCTCTCTTCCCTCCTATTTCACTTGGAAATCTCCACCCTTTTCCTAGAGCCCTGATGACCTGTCTTCCTCTTACCCCTTAAAAGGCCCCCACTTTCATCCCTTCAGGGAGGAGGTGCTTTTAGAGCATAAGCTTCCCTTCTCCATTCTCTGGCCATTGAATAAAAGCCTGTTTTGCTTGCATCAAACTCAGTTTTGTTATTGGAAGTGTGAACCTGAGCAGAATAGAACTCCCTCACTGAGCCAGGAAGGCTTCGGTTCAGCTAGGACTCCAAGAGAGGGACTGTCTAATTCAGTAACAATAGAATCAGATCCAACAGGCTAAGGGCTCAGTCCCATAAGACTGCCCCTACTTTAGACACCAACTGAAGTCCAGGTTGTCATCTGTACTTCTGACTCACTGGCTAAAAACTGGGATTCCCATGACCTCTTCCTTGAATTCAGTAATTTGCTAAAATGGCTCACAGAGCTCAGGGAAACATTTACTTATGTTTACCAGCTTATTATAGAGGATGTTATAAAGGATACAGATGAACAGCCTGATAAATGCATTCACTGGGTAAGGTCCAGAGGGTCCTGAGTGCAAGAACTCTGGCCTGTGGAGGTTCACCACCCTCCCAGTACGTGGATGCATTCACCAACCTGGAAGCTCTTCCAAACCTGTCTTTTGGGGGTTTTATGGAGGCTTTATTTCATAGACTTTATTTATTACATGATTGGCCACTGGTGATTGAACTCAATCTCTAGCCCCACTCTCCTCCCTGAAGGTCTCAAGGGTGGGGTTGAGAATTCCAACCTTCTAATTGCATAGTTGATTAGAGGCAACTGGCCCCCATCCTTAGGGGCTTTTCAAAAATCATGACATTAATGTAAATTCTGGTGTGAGTGAAAGAGACTTATTATGAATAACAAAAGGCAGTTTTATTACTCATCACTTAGGAAATGTCAAGGGTTTTATGACCTTTGTGTCAATTATGCAATGAAGACCAAATATATCTTTCTTATTATAAATCACAATATCACAATGGGTGACAAGGAAATTATTGGTACATTTGCTAACATTTATTGAAAAATATACCATGGGCCTCAATTATGCTGTATTCATTCTAGAGACAAGGAAACTGAGGCTTTGAAAGGTTATATACTTTGCAAAAGCACAGCTCCTTAAGGGGCAGAGCCAGTTCTAGACCTCTGGTCTTCTGACAGCTAGCCCAATACTCTAACTTCCATCCCTGAATTTCCCAAAGTGTGATACGTTTGTTAACAGTGGTACAGGACTTAATTTGTCTCTATACATAAATATATTTAAATTTATTGATTACATAATTTTAAAACAATATGATTTCCCAATCAAACTGTGATATTATGGAAATTATTGCTTAGGAGAAGGCTAGAGTAGGTAGACTCTGTGGCTGGGGTCAGTGGTGTCAACGAAAAATTAATCACTCAATCTAAGAAAGAAGTGGAAAATTTTATCCGAGCCAAATTGAGGATTATAACTCAGGGATAGCATCTCAGAAAGCTCCGAGAAGCTTCTACCCATTAGAAATCAAGGCACAGTTATATAAGTTTTTTGAGACAGAGGGCTATACCTTAAATGATGTATCATTGACAGATTACACAATCCTGATTTGATCTAAGTGTCACTGTGGCCCCTTATAAGATTAAGAAGGAATGTTATCTTTTAAGGAGTTGTCTTGCTGGTGCTAAGAGAATGTTGCTGTTTATGGTTGAGCAGGCATTTCTGCTGATGGGAGGTTTGGTTGACGCATAATGCAGATACACAGTGCAGAGTAGGAGAGAGGAGGCCAAAGGGCAGAGAACATTTTTTATGTTTAAAGTTTTCTTGTCTTGCCATAAAATATGAGTTTTACTTCCACAGTGGGAATGATGACAATCATGAAAGTGGTACATCAATGCCTAAAGTTCAAGAGACCTACTGTGTACCATTTCATAGGCTTTGTTTAAAGTGGGAGCTATAGTGTAAAGGGGGGTACAGTTAGAATAAAAGGATGAAGAGGAGGGTGGTAACTCTAGTTTTTGGTTTTTTCTTTGCTTATTTCCTGTTTTAAAAATACTTATTTGTATAACTTACCATTTACCTTTTCCAGTGAAATTATATTAATGCCAAAAGTGGAATGGGAAATGATGAAAAAGTGGCATTGCCTTGAAGATGATCTCCCTATGGCAGGTTCTTTAACTGTAAGCCGCAATATTTTTTTTTTAAATTGACTTGTTTATTTATTTTTGGCTGCATTCTGTCTTCGTTGCTGCCCGTGGGCTTTCTCTAGTTGCATGAGCAAGGGGCTAATCTTTGTTGTGGTGTGCAGGCTTCTCATTGTGGTGGCTTCTCTTGTTGCGGAGCACAGGCTCTAGGCGCGCGGGCTTCAGTAGTTGTGGCACACGGGTTCAGTAGTTGTGGTTCGCAGGCTCTAGAGCGCAGGCTTCAGTAGTTGTGGCACGCAGGCTTAGTTGCTCTGTGGATGTGGGATCTTCTACGACCAGGGCTTGAACCCGTATCTCCTGCATTGGATTCTTAACCACTGCACCACCAGGGAAGCCTGAGCCCCGATATTTCTTATTCCAGGTTTTGGTGTTCACTTCTTGGGAAACCCTTACAGAAGGTCTGCAGCATGATGGGTCTGGGTTTGGGGATTCACAAATGAACTCCCAAGGGACATTCCTAGCCCAGCAGCATGTTGAATGACCTTTGTTTCTCTTATTCCATCTCTAAAGTTTTCCTTTCTTTATGTAGATACAAGTTTTTGACCTATATCTTCTCTTTGAAGAAATTATTTTAACATTACTTGCAAGGCAGGTCCTATCGGCAATAAATTCCCTCAATGTCTGTTGAGAAGGTCTTTATTTCTTGTTCATCACCTCAGTGTTGGTTTCTAATTCATGGTTACTTCATAGTCTGAAATAGCTGCTAGAGCTCCTGTCATTTAGTCTGGGTTCAAGGCAACAGAAAAGAGGATGAGAGAGAAGAGCATGCCCTTTTCCTTCAAAAACTACCCATGAGTCCCATATACAGTGCTTCCACTTACATATTATTGGCCTAGATTTAGTCATATGCCACATCTAGCCACAAGTCAGGCTAGCAAAGGTTGTCTTTTACTTGTTGGCAAGGGACCCACCTAAAACTCAGAGCTCTAAAAAGAAGAGAATGGATATTCTGAGGCAACAAGATGTCGCCAACAGAGGAAGGAGTAACATTATCTTTGTGAGGAACTTTGCCATTAGAATCATGAGTCCCAGTAGATAGATGACTAATGCATAAAGAAGCCACTCATACAAAGGGCAACTGACTTATTAGTCCTTTAGCTGCTTTGTACTTTGAGCACACATAAATCCAAACACTATAATCACCTCTATCGTGTCAGCACAATTCACCTACATTACATTGTTTGTATATAATTCATAAATGACATATTTGTTTCAACAAGCTTACTCCATGTAAAGATTGGCTAAGCAATATCAACTTAATTTCCATAATCTTAAATTGTCTAGAAAGATACTTGCTCCATGAAATTCACTAATATGGGAAACAAAACATTAAACTGTCTTCATTTAGAAAATAGATTTTATAATAGGTATGTTTTATGTACTATATTGCACTGAATAAAATAAAACTGATTGTAGAACCTAAGTAACTAATGCAAAATTAACATAGACTGTCTGTATAGTACATTTGAATTTGCTCTCAAAATAATGACTAGCAATTATAAAGTTAAGTTTTAGTAATAATGTTGTTCCACTGAGACTAAAAAATATGTATGGTTGAAATGACATCTTTTTAATTTACTTTTTTTTAAGCACTTCAGATATCTTTCTCTGGAACAATTCTGACTCCTACTGTGTGAGTATATTTCTTGTTTTAATTATATAATTGATGTTATTTAATTACAAAAAAATAAGAACTATAAATAGTGTTGAGGAGGAAGAAATTTTCCTCTACCTATGTAGGTTCTTCTGGCTGGTCTAAGAATTAAATTGACATGAGACAAATTAACAGGAGAAAAATCAAACAAAGTTTAATAACATGTATACATAGGAGAGACCTAAAAAACTGAGTAACTCCCCAAAATGGACAAAGCCTTCACCTTAAATACCATCCTCAACTAAAGATAAAAAAGGAAGTTGAGGGTAGGGAGAGTCAACTATGGGAGGTTACCAGGAAAAGCACAGTAAACAGGGTAAGGCTTTTTTGCAGATTTAAGTCATTGCCTTCTCCTGGGACAAGAGTTTCTAGAAGTTTGGTGATCTTCCTCTTCCAGGCACAGAGAAGAAGACACCCTTACAAATGGAGATTTCCCTTACAAATGTAAACAAATGTTTCTTTAAAAAGGCCAATTCCTACATGGTTTTCAGAGCCCCTCCCATGTCTGCTGGTTGTCAGAAAATGACCAGCTTGAAACAATTAATATGCCAAAGAGATATTTTAGGGTGGTGAAATTCTGTTCCCCTACAGGGTCTAGAGCAGGTCTTCACTGCGTTAAGGGATGGCAGGAGTCTACACTTCTAAGAGACTGCTTGAAACAGAACAACCAACTGCTTAGGACCCGAACATAAAGTGAGAAGTAAACTTTCATTGTGAAAAACTACTGATATACTGGGATTATTTGATATAGCAGTTAGCCTACTATAACTAAATTGGCTATACCAAAAGCCATAAACATAATCCTATTTTTTCTACCCCCTAAAAAATGCTTTATGGTGATTCTTTAACGCCTAAATCAGGGGTCAGACAAGTTTTTCTTAAAAGGCCAAAGAGTAAATATTTTAGGATTTGTAGTCCAAATGGTCCTTGTTGCATCACAACTCAACTCTGCTGTTGTGTGAAAGACAATTCATAAAGAAATAGGCAGGGCTGTGTTCTTATAAAGCTTTATTTACAAAAACAGGCAGCCAGGCCATGGATCAGAGCTTTCTGACCCCTGGTCTAGATCATTCATCTCTCTCACATTGTTTATTTTAGTGAACAATGTGAGGCACGAATTTAACCTTTTTTCCCCAAATGAATAATCACTCTGACACCATTTATTAAATAGTATGTCTTTACCTACCAGTTTTAAAGCTAAAGGACTTTGAGGTAAAGGACTTTTATGAATCTGTATTCAGTTCCTAAAACCTATTTTTCTACTTCTGGGTCAGTAATAGGCTGTTTTGATTTCTATAGTTTTAAAGTATGATCTAATAGCTTGTATGGCAAACACACTTTTTGCTTATTTTTCAAAATTTTCTTGCTAGTCTTGCCCATTTATTATTCCATCTGAGTTTTAGAGTTAGCTTGTCAAGTTCCATGAAAATTTTTGTCAGGATTTTGATTAGGATAACACAGATGAATATATTTGTTATTTGTCCTAGTTAGAGTTCCAGTTAATTCTGGATATAGCCAACTGGCCTGGTTAAACATTTGCAGCTCAACTGGAATCCTATGAGAGTGAACTGTGCAAAACTTAAATAGGTAGTTTGTAAATCAAGTCAAAGTAGCACCCTGCTGTTGGGATTTGGTCTACAGTTCTAGATAAGCTAAATAAAAATGCTTACCACTCAGAGCAAGTGTCTGTGAATACTGTATTGCGACAACTGGAAAGTGAAAAGAGGATTTGAACAAAGCTACCAGCATTTAAAGTCATGTTGTTTCAAAAAGAATGTTTTAAGTGACTCATTCTATATATTCATTTTGAACTCCTTGTAAATCAGTATGTGTCTACACCCAGAATTAATATATAAGATAGTGGTCCTCAGAAATCATTTTTACCTTCACATTACTTAGAACTAAGATTATATATGTATTATTTATATAATAGCTATATCTCTGCCTTTAATAAATCATAAAATGATAAAAGCAGACCTAAGTTGAAACCCAGAGTTGACTTAAGGGAAAATATTAATAATACTATAGTCTATTCTAATGAAAGTTTGGGAAATATGCCACGTGCTTCCTGTCAGAGCTAAGAGGATTAACAAAAAAAAATATTTTGTTCATCATTTCCTTCAACTACAGGGCTTCCTAACATTTTCCCCCCATAGCATTCATAGAAAATGTTTGTTCAGTCTATTAGGACAAATTAACAAGAATGCACATGGCTTGAGAGGGCAAGCAGCCCCAGGTCACCCGCTGCTAGAAGGCTGGCACACCTGTAACCAATCTGCAGTACACGAACTGGAAAGCTATGCTTAGACTCCCATGGTCTTCCTTATGTATCCCATTCTCCCAGTCCCCCAAAATGCTATAGTTGTACTCCAACTCTATTCTCCACCACAGTACTGAATTGAACACTGAAGAACAGAGGAGGATGAAGTGTCCAAGAGATAAAGGTAGGAACCACTTTATTCATAGCCACTAAACTGTCTGTTTTTGAAGTTGGAACTGTATTACTTTCATCTTTTTTATCCCCTTTAGTACCAAATGCAGTGCCTTATACATAGTTGTTGTACAGTTTACTGGATTGAAACTTTCAGTACCCACCATTACATAATATTTAGTCTTGCAATTCTAAGTATCATACTTATGTCTTTAGATATACTTTTAAATATATGATAAAAATATTTTCCATAAAAAGGAGATTATCATACTGTTAACACAATACATGTGCCTTTGATAAATCTTAAAATGATAAAAGCAGACCTAAGTTAAAATCCAGAGTAACAGGCATCAAAAGCAATGCACTGCTTTCCTGACATTAATAAGTTATTTTTTGGTTGAAAGTTCAAGGCAAAATTAAAACACCAGTTGATCTAAGCTTCAGTTTTCTTAATTGTAAAATTAAAAATAGCAATAGTATGACATCATAAGGCTGTAAAGATTTCATAAAATAATGCATAAAGAATGCTCATTAAGTGCTTGAAAGAAATAGCTCTTAACATTTTAGCTATTACTTTGATGATTGACTACTCCATGAAACACGTTGGCTCCCTTCAGTCTGTTATATGACACATATTTCTTAATAAATACTCAATAAATACAAACATTATAGAGTACCACTAATTAAAGAAAAAGTCTGTAAATGCATGGCTTTGTGCATGAGCTGCACAATTTTCCCCTAATGTACATAAATAGCACAATATACTTTTTCCATTATTTTTCCTTCCATAAGAACCATAAACTTTCTGTTTAAAATTCGAACAATATCAAAATACAGATTATTTAAATGAATCACTGTGGTCTTCCATACAATCTTTTTCATACATTAAGATGTCAGTTTGACATACAGTAGAACGCATAGAGAATGAGCTGACTTTTTAATACAACAGCAATGTTTTGGCCTCTTCTCTTTGAATCAAGTCACAGATGCCACTCTTGAAATTACTAATGGCATAGCAATGATGAAACACACACTATATATCTAAACAATGTTTTCATACTATTACAAATGAAAGACCCTGGAAATATTAAAACTTTTTTTAGATTCTATAAAAATCTACGTTATTTCAAGATTTTCTTTCATTGGCAAATATTTGAGTTCTAAGTAATTTGAGTGGAAGGTGAATGAGTGCTGCAGCAGTTAATAAAATAGACAAGAATCCCTGTTCTCATTATAGGGATACAGACAATAAACAAATAAACCAGTAAGTATGTATAGTATTTCACATAGTGACAGGTGCGATGGGAAAAATAAAAGGCATGGAAAAAAGAATGGTTATTCCATGCTTCAGGGGTGTTGAAAGCACTCTTATCTTTTTTAAACCAGGCACAGGCTTATAAAATAGTCAGCTAGTATTTTAGGAAGGAAAAGATATTGGTTGAAGAAGGTAATGCTTTTAAAGTTATGTGTGATAAACAACATGAATATTCAAAACGTAATTTTAGGAAATTCCATATTGCTTAACTCAAAAAGCACAAAATGGATGCGGGGGCACGGGAGCGCGGCATGGAGGGGCCGGCCTAGCTGGGGCCCGTGGCCCTGCGTCGTCTGGCTGCGACGCGGATCCTGCGCACGCTGCGGGGCCGCAGCTGCTGGGCGGTGGGCACCCGAGGGGCCCAAAGGTGAGCCGGGGCCCCCAGGCGGGTGTGGGCATCGTGTCCGTAGCCAGCGTCCCCGAGGCCGCACTTGGGCCATGATCACTTGGTGAAGCTGTGCCGGGACAGCGCGGTCGACCTCTTTGCGCTGTGAGGACCTGTGCGCGCTGCAGGACTCGGTGTGTCTGCCCACTGTGCGTGCTTCCCTGCGGGAGGGCCTGCTGGAGTTAACACCTACCGCCTCTGCGGGGTGGACTGGGCACCACTCCTGAGCACCCTCTGCCCCTGATCTGTATCCAGAGCTTCTTCCCGCCACGGCTTGTCGAGACAGGTTCTGACAGAAATAAAGTTTACAGAAGTCATGTTCCTGCGATAAGAAATAAAGATGTGACCTTCCACTTGTGTAAAGCTATTAATTGCTGTGTAAGTGCATCGGGTGCGCTAGGAACCTGGAGCTAAGTGGGCTAGTTCTGAGAGAGAGAGACTTAACTATGTTAACAAGGTTATTTGTCAAGGTATAAAGAACTCTATCACTCTTAAAGACAGTAGACTTCATGGGCTGTAATGTGAAATGGCAGGGAGCAGATCACATGGTCAAGATCTTAAAGTATCAGATTACCAGAAGGCATGAAGAAATCTGGGCTGAGGGTCTTCTTCCAGGAGACCTGATCTTGCCTGTATGGCTGGTCTGACGCACATCACTCTGAACTGCAACACGCTCATTGGTGACCTGGGTGGAAGTGCTTTGGCAGAATCTCTTAGTGAGGATTTATGGCTTAGAGGACTCTTTTACACGTGAGAAAATGAAAGTTGTCTATGTTAAATCTGTATAGACTTCGCAAGTGACCTTTTGTGTTTCATCGAAAGCACTTGACCTGCAGCAGTGTGGCCTCACCAGTGAAGGAGCAAAGGCTTTACTAAAGGCACTTGAAAGCAACAGAACTCTGGTCGTTTTGGATATAAGAAAATATCTACTTGTTGATCATTTTGTGATGAAAGCAGTTATCAAAAAAGTTCTCCAGATGGAAGGAGTGCCAAGTCAGAGTACCAGTGGATAACTTCTCCATCAGTGAAGGAACCATCCAAAACTGCTAGACAGAAAAAGAACTATAATTTTGGGAAGTGGTCGAAAAGGAAAAGCTACTATTAGAATCGGTTTGGCCGCAAAGAAACCTGTAAGTAATGGAAGGAAACACTCTGCTGGTAAAGAATGTTATGCTCCTGAACCTCTACCACCTGGTGTGTCTGGTTTCCTGCCATGGCGTACTGCAGAACGTACAAAAAGGAACAGGGGCTTTCCATTCATCAAAGCTCGTGATGTATGTAATCAGTTGCTGGTCCATCAGAATTTCCTGTGACTGTGACAGTAAAGAGTCCTTCCTCCTCAGAAATCCAAGAGGTCGATGATTCCTCAGAAAGTGTTCAGGAAGAGCCAGAGAAAATCAGCTTGAAACAAGAAGCATTGCCGGTACAAAGTTATCACTTTAAAGCTATAGAGATTATTTTTCAAACTGAAGCCTGATTGCAAAACGGCACAGCTTGTGTGAGAGTTCTGTTTTCCCCTCCCATCTGCATTGTATCCCCTTGAATGGTTTCTTAAGCTTAGACCAAAGTGAATGGTGGACATTTGAACTCTTAAGAAATAAAAATCAAAACGTGTCATTAGTAATATATTTTCCTTTCCTTAGAACCTTAGTATTTTAGAATTAGGGAGGACCTTAGTGATCATAAGATAAAGAAATTGAGTTCTGAATGAATATAGTCAACGGATTCAGTGCTCTTGTTTTACAGATGAGAAAATTGACAGTTCTAGTTGAGCTCTGTTTTTACAAGAGGAAAATATGGCCTCATTTTAAATAAAGTTTAAAAAAAAAGCACAAAATTTATCCATAAGGACAAAATTAAAATTAATATATAAACAAGTAAGGGTGTAACTTTAAAAAATTACAATTCATATGTGAACAAATAACTTCTGGGATAAAAGACTTTATCCCAAATACTATATGAAAGTTTACATTTGAGTAAACACTCCCTATAAAAAAAATCTGACTTTAACCTCATTCTTAATTTTACATAGGTTTTTACAGATACCATTTGTTTTTATTCTAAACAGTAGAAATAGTTATTTACAAACTATCAATAAGACAAAAAAGTCAGTTTTTTTTGGAAAGTGTACCTTTTAAACTTTAAGAACTAAATATCTGGGGCTTCCCTGATGGCGCAGTGGTTACGAGTCCGCCTGCCAATGCAGGGGACATGGGTTTGAGCCCTTGTGGGGGAGGATCCCACATGCTGCAGAACAACTGAGCCCATGTGCCACAACTACTGAGCCTGCGCTCTGGAGCTTGGGAGCCACAACTACTGAGCCCATGTGCCACAACTACTGAAGCCTGCATGCCTAGAGCCCGTGCTCCGCAACAAGAGAAGCCACCGCAATGAGAAGCCCACACACTGCAACAAAGAGTAGCCCCCTGCTCACCGCAACTAGAGAAAGCTCGCGTGCAGCAATGAAGACCCAATGCAGCCAAAAATAAATTAAAAAAATAATAAAGTACAGAATCTAAAAACAAACAACTAAATATGTGAAGCAGATTTGGGATTAGAATTCTTCATAGTGCTAGTCTCCTTGAGGGCATTTTTTTCAAAAATGTTATCAATATATTCTATTAGAATCTGGAATTCATGAAATGAAAATGTTTGTTCATTACAAAATCACTTTAAGATGATACACATTGCCCAAAGTCTCAAACTTTTTTTAAAGTTCCCTTTGAAGACTAACAATCTGAAATATATGTACCAGATATATGTAAGAATGGAAAATAACTAATTAGAAAATAGGAATTAATTTGTTTTTCCCTTTATGGTCATTTTCAAAGCTATTTATAAGATATAAACATAAAATATAAATTTAAGCTTATATTTGCCCAGTTATGAAATATGTTTCAGTCATAAACCAAAGCAGTTTTGTTAAACTGCACTAAGTTATCATTAAAGAAGTGACTACATCACACTCTAGACCAATGGCTTCAGGGGCTATTGGGGAAGATGACTATTGAAGGACTGCGAAGTCTTCTCCCAATGAAATCTAAGTGGCTACATTTTGTCACATATGGGGGTTCTATGTAAGACATTGTATAAAAAATAGGTTTTACAACTTAAAAAGAAATTCTGAAAGCCACTGATCAAAGGAACAGAAATCTATCAGGAAAAAACCCTCATGAATTTGCTAATGATTCTTCTTTCTTGAGAAACTGGCAATGTAAAAGCACATGCATATAATGAATCTTTTTTTCACCCCTATCATTCTACCAAGATATTTTTTACCACATTTCATCTAACTTCAGATCATTCTACTTGATAAAAGATTTTTTTAAACCTTAATGAAAATACTAACTCTAAGCAAGCAAAATGTATTTGAATAACTAATGATTAAAAGTTTAAAACAAGTTTTAAGTTCAGTTCAAAACAAAAAGCTAAAGTTCAAAAACAAAATCAAAAATCTTCTTTGTGATTAAGCAATTCTTTTCAAAGTACAGATGTGGAGATGTCACCAAATGTTTCACTAAGTTTGGAGGAAAAGAAAGAAAGTGGGGAAGGATACTTGAGCTGGGTGTTGTTAAATAATAAGATTGGGAGACTAAAGAAATGGTTACAGGGCTTCCCTGGTGGCACAGTGGTTGAGAGTCCGCCTGCCAATGCAGGGGACGCGGGTTCGTGCCCCGGTCTGGGAAGATCCCACATGCCGCGGAGCAGCTGGGCCCGTGAGCCATGGCCGCTGAGCCTGCGCGTCCAGAGCCTGTGCTCCACAACAGGAGGGGCCACAACAGTGAGAGGCCCGCGTACCGAAAAAAAAAAAAAAAAAAAAAGAAATGGTTACATAATTTTCTAGGAAAAAAGGAGGAACAGAATGAGCAAAGTGTGGATTAAAGAAACAACTATTTCCCAGAAATGGCAAACATCTCAATTTGCCTGGGACATAAATGAGGGGCAAAGACAGGAAATAAGATTATGAATTTAGGTTGTGGCCAGATAATAAAAGATTCCTAATACCACAGTAAGGACTTGGGCTTTTTTCAATAAAAAATTAGGGAGTAGTAGCAACAGACATTTCAACTATGAGACAGATTCCAGAGATACTAGAGAGGTAGAATAGACAGAATTAGGTAACAAATTGGAAGCTAAGTAGATGAAAGAAAAAGAAATCAAATATGATGTTAAAGTGCAGTTTGGCTAACAACTGTAAGAACCTAAAAGCTTTAAGCTGAAGAACATTTAATATTTACATTGATTTATGTCAAGAGAATTTCAAAAGCATAACCAAGACACTTGACTGATACAAATTTTATTTTTCATGCTAAAATTTTTACAAATTTGATTCTGTCATACACAATTATAAGAGGAACAGTTACAAGTGAATTAAAAAAATAGTATTTGGGGGCGCTTCTATTCATTTTACTATCATAAGCATGTTTTGTTACAGGTACAGCAACAAGAGTTACAATTACAGAACTGCTCAACTTGGAAATTTAGTAGGTATGTTATGATGGAGGGTAATACCTAATATAAATGAAGAGTAAGTGCCCAAACATAGTCTCACACTCTATTCTTTATTCCACAATTAGAATCATGGGTTAGAGTCTACTCAGCAATGCCATCATTCAAGTATCTGACCAAGCAGGTCAACTCGGAAAGCATTTAAAATCATTTCCCAAAATCTTACTTAATTTAGTTCTATGAGGATATATAAGGCAAAACACACAAGATAAGGCTTGCTGATATTTTATGCCTAAAACAAACCATTATACAATGAAATTATGCATCTTTTGCAATCTGGCATTTTTTCCCATCTCACACAATAACAAAAGATGAACAGTACTTACAGCATTTAGAATCACCAGAGTACAGCTGATACAGCATCTCCCAGACTTCTAGTTTCTAAAATTCTGGGGGAAGTGGGACAATTTGAACTGTAACAGTCTACAAGGTAGTAATGTTACCTCTTGGCCACTGGCCCAATACTAACCCTATTTTATTTCAGTATACAAAATATGCTGAAAACATTTCTCTTAAACACATTTCAATTAATGTAATTAAACAGAAGGCAACAACTTCCTTCTAGAAGAATTAGCTATAGCTATGAAAAACTTGCCATATATTTGTTAAATTAATTTATGGAATACTTTATGGGTCAATACAGACCATAGTGTATTTTTTAATTTAAAGCCTTTGCTAAACATGAGTAAAAAGAACTAAAGATATAATCACATTGGTAGTTTTTTTAAAAAATGAAAATTACTATTTTTATCCGTCTAGTATATAAATATATCACTTGCTTTTATCCAAATTAAAGGTAGATTTTTTTAAAAATCCACTGAGAAATTTACATTCTAAGCACAAAAATAAACAAATATTAGTTCTAATCAGGAATTTCAGCTGACAAGTGAACATTTTTACTTTGAAATATGTAGATCTGAAATACAGAAGTGAATTTTTTGATTGAACACATTGTAAATATATCTTGTTTTCATGTAAAAATATTTTTTAAAGAAATGTTTCAGTCTTTTTATCCCACCCTCTCAAACATTTTTCCTTAAAATAGTTTATCTCATTTAAAATCTGATATTACAAAAAAGAGAGAGAAATAAAATTAATTCTTCTTAGATGTATTTGAGCCAAGTAGTTACTGTTTCCAGATGTTATGAGCTAAAAATCATGAAATTCTGGTGAGTAACCTTTGGCTTACAACCTGGTAACTTGAAATTCAATTCATACTGCTTATCAAGGAAGCCTGATATATATTTGTAAATTTAATTTTTAAAGTATTAATAGCTAAAAAAAAGATAAACATTTTTATATTAAAGATCTACAAAATAATAAAGCATCTTAATAGTATTCTTGAAAATATTTCAAAAACCTCACTCTTCTATATTAAGTGCAATATCCAATACATTTTTATGACTAAAACATTTTCAAAGGTTAGAAAGAAAATATGCTTATTGTAAGAACAATGATGCTTGAGTCAAACAGACCTGTTTTGAATCTCTAATCTGCCACTTTCCAACTTATACATACTTAACTTCTCTAAAACTCAATTTCCTCAGAGATAAAATGGGGGGCAATGACAGTAACTACCTTAAAGAACTCTTCTGAGGGATAATAAGATATGCACATGAAAGGTTAGTATAGTACAGTATGGGACATAGTAAGTAACCAATAAATATTAGCTATACTGAGCAGTGACTTTGGGGTCAAGTACCAAACAAACCGTTTTCTTAAATAAGATATAGTCATTATACAAAGAATTGTTTATTTTAAAACTTTTAAAAAACAAACAAAATGGCATGAAAGTTGGGGACATGTCCTCCAATTAAATATCCAGAATTATACTGCAATAATGATAAGGCTAAGAACCACATATGATTGATTAGGCTGACATTTGAAGTCTCCTAAGTTACTTTTATTGTGTTTTGGCAGTCGCTTCCTATCTATTTGAACACCACACTGTGTTATTCCCAAACTACAATTCAGAAGATCTGAAGTTAATTTTATTTTCTTGTCATGAATTTTTAGAGAAAATAATTACCTCATTGGCTTAAACAAACAAAAAAAGCATGGAAAAAATGAACATAAAACCACAGCCATTTCCATGTTATGTAGTAAAGATGGTTATTTAGAAATCTCAAGCAGTTTATCTGATATCTCTTATTTTCAAACTGTTACTGTTTCAAATCTCAATCCACTAATCTCTATTATTTATAATTAGTCTACTCTGAAACATATCTATTATCTTTACTGGAATGATCACAGAGTACTAAATTTTAACAGAAAATTAATCTACAGATCATGCTCCAAAATATTTTACATTTCCCATTTAAAACATTTAAGGTATCAGTTTCAAGATACCTAAAATCTTAGTCCATCAGTATTATTCTGATTGTCACCATTACCTACATGAATGTTTTCTCTAATATTTATTTATACTAACCTGAGTCAACAGGGCTTTCCAATGGGTATTTTAAATAACAGAGCACAGATATGGGTGACAGGAAAACTAGGTCTGGCCTCAATTAAACTATTTACTAAATATGAGATCTTCAGCAAGTCCCTCAAACTTCTCCATACCTCTTTTTCCTTTTCTAAAAGAGGAGGATCCTCCTACCCTCCTTTTCTGTCTTAACGATGGCAAATGATATGTGAAAAACACATGAAAGAATTCTGAAAAGGGCACAGTGCTATATAAACGTAATATGAAAACATGTAGGCTGGTTACGTATTAGATTTGGTTAGAATAACCAGTCTATTTAAGGTGCAATTTACGAGAAATTTATTCTTGGAATTATCAGAAAAAAAAAATTGGAACATCTTTACCACGTCTTCTGAATAAGGTCTGAGAGCCGTTTTTAAAAAAGCCTATTACCACATAAGAAACTGCATTGGACAATGACCTAAGAAAAGTTAAAGCCTCATCCATCCTTTCCAGATTTTTTTTTTTTAATGGCTATAAGTCTGCTTCACCTTAATGTGCTTTTGTAGTTTTATTAATTTACAGCCTGCTTTGCTCTAGAGTTCTTCTGGCAGTTACTTAACCCTCTTGGAAAGCAGTCACAGGTGATCTTTATTTTTCTACTACTGTTTTTTTTAACTTATTTTAAATTCTAGTTTTTTTCTCACTTGAATTCCACAGAAAGTAGGTGTAATAGTTTTTAATTTAAAGAATGAATTTAAAAATTCAAAACTAAGTCAGTAAAAGCAAATGTTCTCTCACTTTTCTGACTCTTCAGCAGATACCCTGCATGCACTCTAAAAGGATATTAAAGCTACACATCAACTGAAAAGTCCATTTAATTTACACTATATAGTTTTCCAAGGTTAAAAGATACAAAGCAGGAAAATAAATCAGGAATGATTTTTGAAGGAAGCATATCTGAAGAATGATTTTGAAGAAATGGGACATAAGGGCAGGTGAGAACAAAACATGATAACAAGTTTTTTAACATTGTTTGATTTTTACACAGTCACTGAAATACTGTTATCTCTTAAGTCATTAGCTAAATGAGAAACTAGATAGGTTACTGGTCAGCTATGTAGAAACAGAGCTGGAAGCCTTAATATAGGTGATTGTTGAAGATACAGGAGTAGAAATTTTGAGGCAGAAGAGGGTCTGGATACTACTCATTAAAAGATATCAAAAGATAGGAGAATGAGAAAAAATGAAATGAGAATGATATGAAAAATACAAATAGAACACACATTAGAAAAGTGCACTTTCAAGGAGAAGGGGAGTAGTCAAAAAACATAGCAGAAAAAATATTAAAGATTGGGTTGGACTACAAAAGCCATAATAAATTTAAAGGAGTGATTTTAGTTTAATAGTAAGGATGGATGAGTTAGTGATGCATTAAGGGAAGACTAAGTAGTTAAAAAAAAAAGTTAGTGCATTTCACCCATTTAAATGTTCACTTAGGAAAACTTAAAGTAATATGAAAGCTAAGTAAGGGGAAACCTGAGTAGGTTTAAAGGCAGAAAGGAGGGCTTCATTAGCTCTAACTAATTAAATAAAGCTCATGTTCTATAGTTGACAGAGTCAGACTTATAAATAAGAATGTTTCAGACCCATGTTAGGCACTTTGGGAGTAGGGAGAGGGGTAACCTGATCTCTGTCACTAGGGAACATAAGAAACTACTCTCAAGCCACTTACTGTTTTTGGTATCACAGTCAGCCCCTATGCTCAGTGGTAGGTATTTAAAAGGTACTCAGAACGTGGTAAGCAAAAAGGCAAAAAGCCCAAATGCAAAATGGTATTAAAAATATAAAATAGCAAAATGAATAAGTCAATAATTTACACTTGAAAACAATTTTAAATAAAATCCAAACCAAAAGTAGAAACCTTTAAAAATGTAACTGCTAGGGGCATGATATCCATGATGTGCAAAGTAATTCAATTTTTAAAAGCATAATATAGGTTTTATTTTGCTATACCCACCGTAATTTAATAACAGGATTTCTTGGATTATTTTACCAGAGAAATAACTTCCTCCTCTAAAACATTCATAAAATTGATGATTTGGGTACCTAACAGTTGTGAAAAGTAAGTGTATTCATAATTCTTTAGTATGAAAAGCAACATTAAAAAAAGTGGAGCATCAAAATATTTTATTTCAAATCTATGTTATGCCTGATCTAATATGTAATTGGAAACATACATTCTAGAGGTTTCTGAATATCATTTTCCTTTTTTAAAAAATTTTTATGAGCAACTTACTATATTTTAAATCTGTACCACTTTATTTGACATTTATTAAAGCTACATAAAAGCCATGCAGAATTTATTTACAATACTGTACATTAAATGATTATGTTTGAAGATTACATAAAAATTTCACACAATTATAACTAACATGGAAAGACATGTGAAGCACATTATTTAGGGGTTTTAAAAAATTTTAGGTACAGAATTTTGCAAAGATTATTTTGCTTTATTAAGTGTTATGCAAGCAATAGCATGAAGACTGACAAAAACATGCAAATGAGTAAGATTTCAAAATGAAAAAATAAAAACATTTAGCTAAAAGCTAAAATAGCATACAGCTGAAATACTACCAAGTAGCAATGGGAATTTATAAAACAGGGAAAAAAAGGTTACTCTTTAAATGTCTTCATGAATAGGCCCACAGTAATTTTCTATAAAAACATTCAGAAATAAAATTTCTCAAATTATGTTCATCACATAATTATATTCATCACAAATCATCAATTATCTTTTCAGTAGTGATTAGACCTATGAATTTTAAATAATTATTTATTATCCTGTAGGAGAAGTCTTACTTTTCCCCTTTGGGGACCAGGAGCAAAGAAAACCAATCAGTAAATTTAGATTCAAGTAAAAGATCCTGGTACAGATACCATGAACACAGAGTGGAGAGTCGTAATAACCTAAAAGTCCACATACTCTTAGCTGTACTTTTAAAACAGAAGTGTAAACTTTAGGTTGTTCAATTTAAGATCTCCTATCAGGAAGTAAGTACCTCATCCTTCAGGGTTTGGAAAATATCAATAAGTATTTCTTCTCCAGGTGCATCTCTCAGTTTTCACTGTTGTGGCTGAAGTACATTTAGATATTCAGACTGCCCCAACTGATAAGTTGTGTTCCTTCCACAATCAACGTACTGGTACCTCTCCTGGGATATCTGTTCTGAGTGTCCAAAGTAAGTTGTTGTTACAGTAACTCTAAAAATAAAATAAATGGGGAGAAACACTGAATAATTATATATTAAAAAGCTTTCTAAAGTGAGAACACTTTATATATCAAAATTCTCTCCAGGGAGAGATTAATGATAACTTAATATTGTGGACATGGGCCTCTTAGGGAATATTTCCCCAATAGACAATAGGAATGCTGGCTGAGAAAGCCCTATCCCAAAATAATTATATACAAAAATGTATTTTTTCAAAATACCTATCTTTAATTAAAAATATATTTAGTTCACTGCACTCTTAAAAATAATCACACAGTTCTCTAATCAGAGGAAAAGGTTAATCAAATGTTAGCTAATGGCCCAAATACCCAACCTATAACCTACAATGTTTTCATGGCTTAGGATAACAACCAATTTGCAAACCAATAACATTCCTGGTCTTTACTACTGTTACTGCCTTTACCACAGGCAGCAAGGAACTGGGTGTTGAGCTCATCCTTCTATCCCAATTTCTACCATTTTCCCAAGTTCTTGCAAGGTCCAGATTCACTATTAAGCAGCTGTGTGATCCTTCGCTACTCCTCTGAGCTCCCATTTCCTCATGTGTAAAGTGGGATACTATTTACTTCACCTCATTGCACTCCTTTAAAGGCTTAAAACCCAAATGAGACAGGATTTATAAAGATATGTATACTCTAAGCCAATGTTATACATCTAAAGTTTTTAAACAAATAATCTTTCAAAAAAATTCATACTTACTGCATCATGAGTACTATGTTATGCACTTTGATGGATGTCAGTGTACAGAAATCACTGTTAAAGAAAAAACAATGTGAATACAAACTGACATTATAAATTTAAAATAGTTTAATTACAGTTCCTCTTCCTCTGTTAAAGCTAATAAAAATACTAATAAGAAGATATAATAGGGGGTTTGAGAGAAGATGGTAGAAGAGTAAGACGCGGAGATCACCTTCCTCCCCACATATACATCAGAAATACATCTACAGGAAAAACTGCTCTTATAGAACACCCACTGATCACTGGCAGAAGACCTCAGACCTCCCAAAAGGCAAGAAACTGCCCACATATCTGGGTAGGGCAAAAGAAAAAAGAATAAACAGAGACAAAAGAATAGGGATGAGACCTGCACCAGTGGGAGGGAGCCGTGAAGGAGGAAAGGTTTCCACACACTAGGAAGCCCCTTCGCGGGCGGAGACTGTGGGTGGCAGTGGGGGAGCTTGAGAACCATGGAGGAGAGCGCAGCCACAGGGGTGCGGAGGGCAAAGCGGAGAGATTCCCGCACAGAGGATCAGTGCCGACCAGCACTCACCAGCCTGAGAGGCTTGTCTGCTCACCCGCCGGGATGGGCGGGGGCTGGGAGCTGAGGCTCGGGCTTCCTTTGGATACCAGGGAGAGGACTGGTGGCGTGAACACAGCCTGAAGGGGTTAGTGCACCACAGCTAGCCGGGAGAGAGTCCGGGAGAAGTCTGGACCTGCCGAAAAGCAAGAGACTTTTTCTTGCTTCATGTTTCCTGATGCGCAAGGAGAGGGGATTAAGCACGCAAAGGAGCTTCAGAGACGGGCATGAGCCGCAGCTATCAGAATGGACCCCAGAAACAGGCGTGAGACGCTAACGCTGCTGCTGCAGCCACCAAGAAGCCTGTGTACAAGCACAGGTCACTGTCCACACCTACCCTCCCGGGAGGCTGTGCAGCCCGCCACTGCCAGTGTCTCGTGATCCAGGGACAACTTCCCTGGGAGAACGCACAGCGCACCTCACGCTGGTGCAACGTCATGCTGGCCTCTGCCGCCGCAGGCTCACCCCGCATTCGTACCCTTCCCTCCCCCCAGCCTGAGTGAGCCAGAGCCCCCGAAACAGCGGCTCCTTTAACCCCGTCCTGTCTGAGCAAAGAACAGGCGCCCTCAGGCGACCTATACGCAGAGGCGAGGCCAAATCCAAAGCTGAACCCCGGGAGCTGTGCGAACAAAGAAGAGAAAGGGAAATTTCACCCAGCAGCCTCAGAAGCAGCGGATTAAAGCTCCACAATCAACTTGATGTACCCTGAATCTGTGGAACACCTGAATAGACAACAAATCATCCCAAATTGAGGAGGTGGACTTTGGGAGCAAGATATATTATTTTTTCCCCTTTTCCTCTTTCTGAGAGTGTGTATGTGTATGCTTCTGTGTTAGATTTTGTCTGTATAGCTTTGCTTTCATCATTTGTCCCAGGTTCTTACTGTCCAGTTTTTTTTTTCCTTTAAAAAATTTTTTTCTTAATAATTACTTTTTATTTTTATTTTAATAACTTTATTTTATCCTACTTCATTTTATCCCCTCCCCTCCCCTCCCCTCCTCTCCTTTCCTTTTTTTTCTCCCTTTTATTCTGAGCCATGTGGATGAAAGGCTCTTGGTGCTCCAGCCAGGAGTCACTTCTGTGCCTCTGAGGTGGGAGAGCCAACTTCAGGACACTGGTCCACAAGAGACCTCCCAGCTCCATGTAATATCAAACGGCAAAAATCTCCCAGAGATCTGCATCTCAACACCAACACCCAGCTTCCCTCAATGACCAGCAAGCTACAGTGCTGGACACCCTATACCAAACAACTAGCAAGACAGGAACACAGCCCCATCCATTAGCAGAGAGGCTGCCTAAAATCATAAGCCCACAGACACCCCAAAACACACCACCAGACGTGGAAATGCCCGCAAGAAAGACAAGATGCAGCCTCATTTACCAGAACACAGGCAGTAGGTCCCCTCCACCATGAAGCCTACACAACCCACTGAACCAACCTTAGCCACTGGGGACAGACACCAAAAAACACAGGAACTATGAACCTGCAGCCTGTGAAAAGGAGACCCCCAAACACAGTAACATAAGCAAAATGAAAAGACAGAAAAACACACAGCAGATGAAGGAGCATGGTAAAAACCCACCAGACCTAACACATGAAGAGGAAATAGGCGGTCTACCTGAAAAAGAATTCAGAATAATGATAGTAAAGATGATCCAAAATTTTGTAAATAGAGAAAATGCAAGTAACAAGGACCTAGAAGAACTAAAGAGGAAACAAGCAACGACGAACAACACAATAAATGAAATTTAAAATACTCAAGAAGGGATCAATAGCAGAATAACTGAGGCAAAAGAACGGATAAGTGACCTGGAAGATAAAATAGTGGAAATAACGACTGCAGAGCAGAATAAAGAAAACATAATGAAAAGAACTGAGGACAGTCTCAGAGACTGCTGGGACAACATTAAACGCACCAACATTCAAATTATAGGGGTCCCAAGAAGAAGAAGAGAAAAAGAAAGGGACTGAGAAAATATTTGAAGAGATTATAGTTGAAAATTTCCCTAATATGGGAAAGGAAATAGTTAATCAAGTCCAGGAAGCACAGAGAGTCACATACAGGATAAATCCAAGGAGAAACACTCCAAGACACATATTACTCAAACTATCAAAAATTAAATACAAAGAAAACATTAAAAGCAGCAAGGGAAAAACAACAAACAACACACAAGGGAATCCCCATAAGGTTAACAGCTGATCTTTCAGAAGAAACTCTGCACGCCAGAAGGGAGTGGCAGGACATATTTAACGTGATGAAGGAGAAAAACCTACAACCAAGATTACTCTACCCAGCAAGGATCTCATTCAGATTTGATGGAGAAATTAAAACCTTTACAGACAAGCAAAAGCTGAGAGAGTTCAGCACCACCAAAGCAGCTTTACAACAAATGCTAAAGGAACTTCTCTAGGAAGGAAACACAAGAGAAGGAAAAGACCTACAATAACAAACCCAAAACAATTAAGAAAATGGGAATAGGAACATACATATCTATAATTACCTTAAATGTAAATGGATTAAATGCTCCCACCAAAAGACACAAACTGGCTGAATGGATACAAAAACAAGACCCATATATATGCTGTCTACAACAGACCCACTTCAGACCTATGGACACATACAGACTGAAAGTGAGGGGATGGAAAAAGATAGTCCATACAAATGGGAATCAAAAGAAAGCTGGAGTAGCAATTCTCCTATCAGACAAAATAGACTTTAAAATAAAGACTATTGCAAAGAGACAAAGAAGGGCACTACATAATCATCAAGGGATTGATCCAAGAAGAAGATACAACAATTGTAAACATTTATGCACCCAACATAGGAGCACCTCAATACATAAGGCAAATACTAACAGCCATAAAAGGGGAAATCGACAGTAACACGATCATAGTAGGGGACTTTAACACCCCACTGTCACCAATGGACAGATCATCCAAAATGAAAATAAGGAAACACAAGCTTTGAATGATACATTAAACAAGATGGACTTAATTGATATTTATAGGACATTCCATCCAAAAACAATAGAATACACATTTTTCTCAAGTGCTCATAGAACATTCTCCATGACAGATCATTTCTTGCATCACAAATCTAGCCCTGGTAAATTTAAGAAAACTGAAATCGTATCAAGTATCTTTTCTGACCACAACACTAAGAGACTAGATATCAATTACAGGAAAAGATCTGTAAAAACTACAAACACATGGAGGCTAAACAATACACTACTTAATAATGAAGTGATCACTGAAGAAATCAAAGAGGAAATCAAAAAATACCTAGAAACAAATGACAATGGAGACATGACGACCCAAAACCCATGGGATGCAGCAAAAGCAGTTCTAAGAGGGAAGTTTATAGCAATACAATCCTACCTTAAGAAACAGGAAACATTTCAAATAAACAACCTAACCTTGCACCTAAAGCAATTAGAAAAAGAAGAACACACAAAAAAACAAATTTAGCAGAAGGAAAGAAATCATAAAGATCAGATCAGAAATAAATGATAAAGAAATGAAGGAAACGATAGCAAAGATCAATAAAACTAAAAGCTGGTTCTTTGAGAAGATAAACAAAATTGATAAACCATTAGCTAGACTCATCAAGAAAAAAAGGGAGAAGACTCAAATCAATAGAATTAGAAATGAAAAAGAAGAAGTAACAATTGACACTGAAGAAATACAAAAGATCATGAGAGACTACTACAAGCAAACCTATACCAATAAAATGGACAACCTGGAAGAAATGGACAAATTCTTAGAAATGCACAACCTGCCAAGACTGAACCAGGAAGAAATAGAAAATATGAACAGACCAATCACAAGCACTGAAATTGAAACTGTGATTCAAAATCTTCCAAAAAACAAAAGCCCAGGACCAGATGGCTTCACAGGCAAATTCTATCAAACATTTAGAGAAGAGCTAACACCTATTCTTCTCAAACTCTTCCAAAAGATAGCAGAGGGAGGAACAATCCCAAACTCATTCTATGAGGCCACCATCACCCTGATACCAAAACCAGACAAAGACGTCACAAAGAAAGAAAACTACAGGCCAATATCACTGATGAACATAGATGCAAAAATCCTCAACAAAATACTAGCAAACAGAATCCAACAGCACATTAAAAGGATCATACACCATGATCAAGTGTGGTTTATTCCAGGAATGCAAGGATTCTTCAGTATACGCATATCAACAAACGTGATACACCATATTAACAAATTGAAGGAGAAAAACCATAAGATCATCTCAATAGATGCAGAGAAAGCTTTCAAGAGAATTCAACACCCACTTATGATAAAAACCCTCCAGAAAGCAGGCATAGAGGAAACTTTCCTCAACATAATAAAGGCCATATATGACAAACCCACAGCAAACATCGTCCTCAATGGTTTAAAACTGAAACCGTTTCCACTAAGATCAGGAACAAGACAAGGTTGCCCACTCTCACCACTCTTATTCGACATAGTTTTGGAAGTTCTAGCCACAGCAATCAGAGAAGAAAAACAAATAAAAGGAATCCAAATCGGAAAAGAAGAAGTAAAGCTGTCGCTGTTTGCAGATGACATGATACTGTACATAGAGAATCCTAAAGATGCTACCAGAAAACTAGTAGAGCTAGTCAATGAATTTGGTAAAGTAGCAGGAAACAAAATTAATGCACAGAAATCTCTTGCATTCCTATACACTAATGATGAAAAATCTTAAAGTGAAATTAAGAAAACACTCCCATTTACCACTGCAACAAAAAGAATAAAATATCTAGAAATAAACCTACCTAAGGAGACAAAAGACCTGAATGCAGAAAATTATAAGACACTGATGAAAGAAATTAAAGATGATACAAATAGATGGAGAGATATAGCATGTTCTTGGATTGGAAGAATCAACATTGTGAAAATGACTGTATTACCCAAAGCAATCTACAGATTCAATGCAATCCCTATCAAACTACCACTGGCATTTTTAACAGAACTAGAACAAAAAATTTCACAATTTGTATGGAAACACAAATGACCCCAAATAGCCAAAGCAATATTGAGAACGAAAAATGGAGCTGGAGGAATCAGACTCCCTGACTTCAGACTCTACTACAAAGCTACAGTAATCAAGACAGTATGGTACTGGCACAAATATAGAAATATAGATCAATGGAACAGGATAGAAACCCCAGAGATAAACCCACGCACATATGGTCACCTTATCTTTGCTAAAGGAGGCAAGAATATACAGTGGAGAAATGACAGCCTCTTCAATAAGTGGTGCTGGGAAAACTGGACAGGTACGTGTAAAAGTATTAAATTAGAACACTCCCTGATACCATACACAAAAATAACCTCAAAATGGATTAAAGACCTAAATGTAAGGCCAGACACTATCAACTCTTAGAGGAAAAGATAGGCAGAACACTCTATGACATAAATCACAGCAAGATCCTTTTGGACCCACCTCCTAGAGAAATGGAAGTAAAAACAAAAATAAACAAATGGGACCTAATGAAACTTAAAAGCTTTTGCACAGCAAAGGAAACCATAAACAAGACCAAAAGACAACCCTCAGAATGGGAGAAAATATTTGCAAATGAAGCAACTGACAAAGGATTAATCTTGAAAATTTACAAGCAGCTCATGCAGCTCAATAACAAAAAAACAAGCAACCCAATCCAAAAATGGGCAGAAGACCTAAATAGACATTTCTCCAAAGAAGATAGACAGATTGCCAACAAACACATGAAAGAATGCTCAACATCATTAATCATTAGAGAAATGCAAATCAAAACTATAATGAGATATCATCTCACACCGGTCAGAATGGCCATCATCAAAAAATCTAGAAACAGTAAATTCTGGAGAGGGTGTGGGAAAAGGGAACAGTTTTGCACTGTGGTGGGCATGTAAATAAATAGATACAGCCACTATGGAGAACAGTATGGAGGTTCCTTAAAAAACTACAAATAGAACTACCATAAGACCCAGCAATCCCAGTACTGGGCATATACCCTAAGAATACCAGAATTCAAAAAGAGTGATGTAGCAAGATGTTCATTGCAGCTCTGTTTACAATAGCCAGGACATGGAAGCAACCTAAGTGTCCATCAACAGATGAATGGATAAAGAAGATGTGGCACATACATACAATGGAATATTACTCAGCCATAAAAAGAAATGAAATTGAGTTATTTGTAGTGAGGTGGATGGACCTGGAGCCTGTCATACAGAGTGAAGTAAATCAGAAGGAGAAAAACTAATACCGTATGCTAACACATATATGTGGAATCTAAGGAAAAAAAAACATCATGAAGAGCCTAGGGGTAGGATGGGAATAAAGACACAGACCTACTAGAGCATGGACTTGAGGATATGGGGAGGGGGAAGGGTAAGCTGTGACGAAGTGAGAGAGTGGCATGGACATATATACACCACCAAACATAGGATGGATAGCTAGTGGGAAGCAGCCACATGGCACAGGGAGATCAGCTAGGTGCTTTGTGACCACCTAGAGGGGTGGGATAGGGAGGGTGGGAGGGAGGGAGATGCAAGAGGGAAGAGATATGGGAACATATGTATATGTATAACTGATTCTCTTTGTTGTAAAGCAGAAACTAACACACCATTGTAAAGCAATTATATTCCAATAAAGATGTTAAAAATATATATATATAATAAATAAGCATTTTATGATTGAGCATTTTCTGTATCTCAAATGATGATTAATATTTTCATGGCTTCTTATTCTATGCCTTCATACTACAGCAGTTGTTGAGTTGTCTACTTATTATTTTTATTTTTTGTTTACCTTTTGAAATTTTAGTAACCAGTTTACTAGTTACTCAGAAATTCTATATCAGGCTGACATCAAAAGATGATAAAAATTTATCACTATTTTTACTTAACAAGAGCTAATAATCATTTAGACCTAATTTAAAAGCTTTACAACTTCAAACCAGCAATAGAGTTCTAAACATCATTAGCATTTTTAGTCCTCGTATACGAAATCAGAAACAAATAGTAGAATATGTGAGATTATGATTCTCATAACAGTAAATAAAACGTACCATGGTGTATATGATCCTAATTCTGAAAAAAAAATTATGTGTATACGTATATATACATTAATGTTATACATGTTGAACGGGGAGAAGAGAAGAACAGAGATGATCAGAGGCTGGAAGGAATATTCCAAAATGTGGTCTTGTCACTTCTAAGATGATGGGAAATTAAACATATATATATATTCACACCTACACACACTCTTTATAATTTAATGAGAGAAAATAATTAAAAATCAGAACTTACAACATATAACTCATTTCCTCTGCTATGATAGTAGGTACTGTATAATCAATCTGAAAGGCAAAAAATAAAAATAAATCAATAGAGAACAGGATCAAAACATCAAGTATTTCAGATACATTTTACAACTTCGAAGAGTTTGGAAATTTCTCCCTTTATGGGTTTGATTCTAGGACTTTCTCTTACACATGTATGGGATACAATTCAAAGTCTAGCTCTTTAGGAAATCCCCCATCTCCCTCAAGTTAATATGATACACAAAGTTGAGACTCATTTAACTCCTGCAAAGTATTTCATGAATGAAGCTTACCTGTTTCATATCCAGTGGACCAATAGTGGTAATGTTGTTTAAGCGTGCCTTTCCAATAACTGTTTTTGAAAATTGAACTTGTGCAGTGATGTTTTCAACTTCAACAGAATAATAGTTATTGTTTGTTATATTTAGTGTGTTCTGAAAAAGAAAGGAGGCACAAAATGTACAAGTTATCTTAGAATAAGCATAATATGAATCAAAATTAATACAGAAGATGACTCTCCAGCTGTGGCTATGCTTAATTTATTAGGAGGAAGTAAAGTATCTCCCAAAATGTCAAAGAATATTTAATGAACCAATTATTTGGTTTTATGCATGAGTACTATGTATATAAAATGCCTACAATGAACACATACTTTTAAAAAGTAGGCCCAGAAAATGTATAGTAAAAGAATACAGAAAAATGAATGTTAGAAAATGTATTTGTGGCCTTAGCAAAAATTCAATAAAAAACATTCTAAAATTTCATCTAAATTTTTCTAAATGTTAACACGTACATCTTCACAGACTAAGCTACTTGCAATTCAATTAAATACAAACATAACCTTTTAAAATGTTAAACATAACTTTAAATAAACTTTCTATTTAAAAAAAAATTGGTATTTTAACTTCATGCGTAGAGATTTCTAGCAGGTCACTTTTGAGAAGAAATGGGATAGATTCAAAACTGGTTGGAAAGAAATGCAGTTGTATCATTTCTATACTTAACAGCTGGGGCCTACTTTTGCAATTCTAACTTAAAACAACTGTTTCAAATTAGTTTAGAAAATAGTCAATGAAATAAAAAAGAAAAATGTTAAATCAACAAATAACAGATAGGGCTTCCCTGCTGGCACACTGGTTAAGAATCCACCTGCCAAGGCAGAGGACACAGGTTCAATCCCTGGCCCGGGAAGGTCCCACATGCCACGGAGCAACTAAGCCCATGCACCACAACTACTGAGCCTGTGCTCTAGAACCTGCATGCCACAACTACTGAAGCCCATGTGCCTAGAGTCCGTGCTCTGCAACAAGAGAAGCCACCACAATGAGAAGCCCATACACCGCAACGAAGAGTAGCCCCTGCTTGCCGCAACTAGAGAAAGCCTGTGCACACTAATGAAGACCCAACAAAGCCAAAAAAAACCCCCACAAATAAATTTATTAAAAAATAATTTTCTGAATTAAAAAAAAAAATTTTCAATCAGGTTGTTTGAATCCATGGATGCAGAACTGGTGGATATGGAGGGCAGACTATATGTTCACAGTCAGGCCTGGATAGAAGTAGATTACATTACGGTACTTTTCAAATGTCTTTTAATGATAATTAAACATTTTCATAAGTAGAAAGACAATAAATATTACTAAAAAAGAGTAGGAGTAGTAATATATACTATTCATTTTAAGAAACAAAAGTAATACTATATAATTACGTTTTTCAAAATACTGATAGAAAACCTACAGAAATCTCAGCTTTTATCTGTCATCCAGTTAAACTTAATGTTTATCTATATAATAAACCTATTTCCTATTTAATGTTCACACTTTCTCAATTTAGTCAAGTAATAGTACCTCAAAATGTGGGAATTCCTGATTTAAAATAAAGTAAGATATTTACATTTAAATATACTTTCTGGTATCTAAAAGGGACCACCACAAGGATTTTATTATTTTTCATTATAAATTTACAGTTATTTGATACTAAAACAGGCTCTGGAGGTTGGCCAAAAATATCTGGCCATTGTTTTAAACACCACACAAAAAGGGAAAACTTGTTCCTTTTTCCAAATGGCTGTTAAAGTGGAAAAATACCCAACAATAATTCCCCAATGATAGGAAATGATTTACCATTAGTACTGTGTTGTGTTTTATGCATATGTATTTTTTCCATGTATATAGCTATTTTTTTCGGCTGCACAGTGCAGCTTTTGGGATTTTTTTTTTTTTTAAATATTTATTTATTTAGGCTGCACCGGGTCTTCATTGCGGCACGCGGGATCTTTAGTTGCAGCATGCAGGCTTCTTAGTGGCAGCATGTGGACTTCTTAGCTGTGGCATGCATGCAGGATCTAGTTCCCTGACCAGGGATCAAACCTGGGCCCCTTCTGCATTAGGAGTGCAGAGTCTTACCCACTGGACCACCAGGGAAGTCCCAGCTTGTGGGATCTCAGTTCCCCAACCAGGGATGGAACCTGGGCCGTCAGTAGTGAAAGTGCAGAGTCCTAACCACTGGACTGCCAGGGAATTTCCAGGGTTTTTAAAATTTTTGTGTTTTTTTTAAAGGTTGACAACGTTTGACAGTACGCCACGCGGATAAATGAATTCAAGGGAGTTCTTTTTTTCCTATAATTAAGTAGTAATTCCACTTTAACACACATTCCCTTTCACTTCCTGTCCCTCTAAATCCCCCTTTTCCCAACAAGCACCACAGGCATCTCTACCTCAACCTCAAGCATACCAACCACCTCTCTGAGGAAAACCAACTGAAGTCCAATATCTCTCATCCAAACAAATCACTGCCACACAGATGTACCTTAAAGCCTGAAGCAATATATGTATTCCTTTTTAATAATATGGTGGTTTGCAAACCATGTTTTCAAATAAATGTTAACATGTAAAACAGGTACAAGACCTTCTCTGAGGTGTTTGTTTGTTTTCAAGTGTGGGAAGGCTGTAGAGTCCTAAAAACACTACTGTCCTAAAAAAACACAGATTTTCACACATACTAATTTGCAAGAGAAATCAGTCACTTGTTCTCTACCTTTTAAAACAAAGGAATGGTCTGTTAAAGATGGCAAAAATTGTGTTTCACAAAACACAAGGAAATGAAAATGTTACATGTATAACATGTATTGAACTATGTTAACGTCTGGCTAGAAGCTATTCAGAGTCAAATGCTGAAAAGTAAATAGACTGTAACTACTTTTTTCCCAGTAATTAATTGTTTTGTTTATTTTACCCTCCCAAAGGCATCTTCAAATGCTAAATGATTCTGTATACACAGAATTTGCCAATTTGCCATTTTCATCAGAATCAGAAATGACAGAAAAGGTCAATACAGCAGACATACAGAAAGAAAACTGAGTGTTACCTTTAATGTTCTCTCAATCAGGACAAAGGTGCTGCTTAACATGATAAAAGAATGAAGTCAAATATTTTTAATATAAATATGTACTTACCGTGATATTTAAATATATTGTACGCTTTAGAACATCATAACTGACGTATGCCGATTTTACACCAATGTATTTCACGTCGATGGAGCGAGGGAAAAGGAAAAACACAGCCAGTCCAGAAAGAAGCAGACAGACAAACACAGAAGCCATCACATACAGTTTTCTGAAAAGGAAAATGGAATATTTAAATATACATGCATCAAAAATTACATAATGAAACATTTAGAGAAGACACTTTCATTTTGAATTTTTCCCCTTTTATACCAGCAGGAAAAGATGATTTTTACCAACTTTTTACATTATAAAAGTATTGAACAGGGTTACTTTTGAATCTATTAAGTGTTAAAATGGTCTCCTTAAAAGACATATCTACCTTTTTGGAGACTAGGATTTCAGGCTTATTAAAGATAGAACATTTACTGTGGTGTTTCCCAAACCAGGCTTCTCATTAGAATGAAGCTGGGGAGCTTTATAAAAGTATAGATTTCAAGACTCCCTGATGAATTCACTGAAGCAGAATTTTCGCATATGAGTTTTGGCATTATGATTCCCTAAAGTAACTGCTCATCAGAACGACCTGTGAAGCCCTTAAAAATGCAATGACATAACCATATGCCTCATCAGTCTCACTAAGACACTCCGTTTTGAGTCTCCTCATCCTAAAGTATTTATGTACTCCTTTTTACTTATTTTTAAAATAAACTTATTTATTTATTTATTTTTGGTTGCATTGGGTCTTCATTGCTGCGCATGGGCTTTCTCTAGTTGCAGCAAGCGAGGGCTACTCTTCTTTGTGGTGCATGGGCTCCTCATTGCAGTGGCTTCTCTTGTTGCGGAGCACAGGCTTTAGGCGCACCAGCTTCAGTAGTTGCAGCATGCGGGCTCAGCAGTTGTGGCTCACGGACTCTAGAGCACAGGCTCAGCAGTTGTGGCTCACGGACTCTAGAGCGCAGGCTCAGTAGTTGTGGCACACAGGCTTAGTTGCTCCACAGCGTGTGGGATCTTCCTGGACCAGGGCTCAAACTCATGTCTCCTGCATTGGCAGGAAGATTCTTAACCACTGCGCCACCAGGGAAGTCCCTGTACTCCTTTTTAAAAATAATGTTTACATTAATCATGTCTGCTTTGAAGATGCTGTTAAGCTTTTTCTTTAAAATCAAGAAAGGGGATATTATTATGCAGAGATAAGACAAGGAAAAAAAAAAAAAACTCCTGTGACTTTGCTATTCATCTACCTCCCAGATGGAAGTGTTTCTCTTCCATCTCTCACTCTTTATTTCCATAGATGAAAACTGCTTCTTATCTTTAAGTTTACCATCAAAACTAGAGTTTCAAGACACTGCAGTCGGCCCTCCAGTATTTGTGGGTTTCTAATCCCTGAATTCAACCAACCATGGATCAAAATTTCCCTCTATGGTTGGTTGAATCCACAGATTTGAAACCTCAGATGTGGAGAGTCAACTGTACTATGCCATTTTATATGAGGGACTTGAGCATCAGCAGATTTTGGTATATGCGAGGGCTCCTGGAAGCAATCTCCCTATGGACACTCAGGGACAAAAGAATTTCCTTGGTTTCTCCAATAAACAGCACTCTGTCAAAGCCCATAGCACCCTTCTTTTGTTTTCTTTTTCTGTCTTGCATGTCACTTTATCTTTTCTTTATATTCTACCCATCCAAAAAATTCTTGCTTTATCCTTTCCTCCATCCTCTCTTCCCTAAAGAGAGATCTGTACCTAAATGCCCTGATGGATCTCATCTTATCCCTCACAACAGTTATTTCAAGTACCTCTTGCAGATGTTTTATAAGTATTTCTGAGTATTTTAAGTTGCCCAAGTTAAGAAAAGAGAGCGAAATGGTTTATCAAAAGACAAAATAAAACAAACAAAAATTCACTAAATCACTAGTACTTGACCTATACTGCTGTCTGGAGCAAAGAGAGAAGTTCCCACTCACTCACTCTGGACTTCCAACCTGAGTAGGGTGGTGATCACTACTGGATTACCTAATAGGTAGTTTAAACACACAAACTTATAGTACCCATTATACACCAAAACACCTTAAAAAAAGGTATAAAAAGAGTTTAAAAATCATGACAAAAGTGTAAACTTTGTTGGATTTTTTTTTACACTTTAGTGTTTTTATTTCTCATGGGCAGGTGAGCCCACCACACTCTGGTACCTAGGGCCTGTAAGTCAGCTCTAGGTGTGAATATATGAATCAGTATTCTAAATTACTTTGTGCCCAAAGCTTACAGCCGTAACAAATATTACTGAACCTGGTGAGACAATAAAATAACATTCCACTTAGTATTTCATACCAAATTGAAAAATTGGCTAGCTCACTGATAAAGAACATAGATCTCCATTACAATAATAATGGAGTAATACAGTAATAACTTTTCTTATGCCTCTAGGGACAGTAACAGAATCCTGCAGAGTATACAGTACTGATGAAGTTATGAAGGTTGTGTGGTTTATTTGGACTCAAGTTACAATTCTATATCTGCCATTTCATATTTGCAGTATTTTAGGTAATTTACTCTTTTCCTCCATTTTAAAACCTGTAGGTTTGTTTCGAGGATTAAATGACATAGCTAAAGTATGGAGACAAAAGCAATTAATAATTTCTTAACTACCTCATCACAACTCCAACTTATGAAGAACCACAGTTTTCCCAAAATATTATAATTTTACTACATATTGAGAGTTACTATTTGTTATTACAAAATTGAAACTCCTAAAAATTCTTCAGGAGCTTCCTATAAGTTCTCAGATTTCTTAGCTTACTACAGGTGCCAGGATCTGGTCCTTGTTATTTCCTCTAACCTCATCTCTACCACTTTCCCACAGTGCTGTTTACTTTAGCCATACATCTGAAGGCTGGACCACTCCTCTGGCCCTTTCAGGTGCTATTCCCTCGCTTGTTAGGGTTAGGAAATTAGCCCTAATTTCTTGCACATTCATAACTGTCTACATATTATATAATAAAGGGTCAGACTGACTGTTTATAAACTCCTGGGTTCATTTTCTTTCCATGAAGACTTAGACATGCTGTTCTACTGCTTATGTGTTTAAAGCATTGTGGTCAAGAAGTAACATGCCAATCTGATTTTCTATCCCTTATAAATCAATCGCTTCTTTGCTTGGATGCTCAAAGGGGCTTTTCCGTTTTTTGTTCTTACCTTTGAAGTCCAGTAATTTCACTAAGAAAGGTTGATTATTTCCAAAATTATGGTATGTCTTTTCTTTTTTTAAATTTTTTAAAAAAATATTTACTTATTTATTTGGCTGTGCCAGGTCTTAGTTGTGGCACACAGGGTCTTCTTGCCTCATGCGGGATCTAGCTCCCTGACCAGGGATCAAACCCAGGCCCCCTGCATGGGGGGCACGGAGACTTAGCCACTGGGCCACTGGGGAAGTCCTTGTCTTTTCAATACGTAGATTCATGTATTGCTTTACTTCAGGGAAGGAATCTTGAATTAAATGTTTGCTATTTGTTCAGTTTGCCGCCTTTGATTTTCTTCAGGGACTTCAACTGCATTTACGCTCAATTTCCTTGGCTTGTGTTCTACACCATTTTTCTCAAGTACTTTTCAAGAACTTACCACAATCAGGAATCCTTTTTTTATTTAATGACATAAAGTATATGATGGTATAACTTAATAACCTGATAGCATTTTTCCTTTGAATAGTTTTAATTAAAATATTTACTTATACATAATCTAAAAACCAAAAAATACCAAAAAAAAAAAAATCAAGAAAACCTGCCATTTTCTTATAATCACTTACGTTCTTCTTGGCCTTAATCTCTGATCACTGTATGGAATTAATGCCACCAGTTGGTTTTCTTGTCCTAAAAGTAAAAGAATTAGATTTAGAAATTTATTAACATGATTAATTAAAAATATAGTGGTTCCTCATCAAAGTCTGGTTTGGAAAGATCAGAATACTATCTGTTTCTCATCTCATTCCTTTAGTAAACTGCTCTCAACATCTTTAAAAATTATCCAGTAGCAGCTGAGTTCCAAAGTAGATATTGTGTTTTTTCATACCTAGATTTCTAGCTAATAAAAATATTATAAAGAATGAGAAAGAGTAACTCTTTCTTCCACTGAGAAAAAAAATCTAAAAAGTCCCAGCTTTCAGAAGATCTGAATTTACCAGGTCTTCCTTCACCCAATCAGTTTTCTATTCCCCAGTTTTCCATTAAGACTTCAATTTGATTATCTGAATGAGAGCACAAGAAGCATATTGTTACCGCTGTCCTGAAACCCCTGTAACTGCAGAGGTTCCTACACTATCTCCCCTGAAAACCAAAACTGACACATATTAAGTCTCATGCTCCAAGAACCCCCATTTATACACAGTCTTCCAGGACTCTTTCAGGTCACACCCCTCTCCACATTAAGTCACTTCAAAATTCAGTATTTCTTTCTTGGGTTGAGCATTATCCATATGCTTTAATGGATAAATGGGCTTTTAAATGCCAACTTTCCTATCTTATCACAACTTGGCTCTTTTTATTAACTATCAAAAGCACCGCAGTCAGGTTCTCTTTTAAAGCTTGCCAAATACTTTCATTATTCCTCCCTGCTCCCTCCACAAGTCTCCCATCATCTACACTCCCCCTACCATACCCACAAATAAATAATACATATAATATGTACCTGTGTGTGTGTGTGTGTGTGTGTGTGTGTGTGTGTGTGTACATATCCTATCTTGTTTGGTGGTATTCATCTGTCTAAACTGCAACTGGTTAAAACCAACCCTTTGGCTACTAGGCCTGTATCCACACAGCTAAAAGTAGATAAAGAAAAACAAACAACCATGCTCACTAGTCTCATTTAGATTACTATCTCAAGTGACCCTTAATAATGCCACCTATATTTCTCTAGTTCATACTCGCAATCTGGGGAATTCTCTGGTGTTCCAGTGGTTAGGACTATGTACTTTCACTGCCATGGGGCTGGATGCGATCCCTGGCCAGGGATCTGGCAAGCCGTGTGGCACGGCCCCCCAAAAAAGTGCATACTCTTAATCTGACTCTCCCAAACTACAATTTCATAACTTCCACTTTCTCTTCAAACCTCCAATATCTTCTCCCCTATCCTTACTCTCAGCTCATGATGTGGCAAAGAGAACTTCCACAAGCTACCACCACATCTACCCACCCACCCACCTGCCTCTGCATCCATATACTCTACTTTCCCTTCTACTGCTGGGAGCAAATTGCCCATGCTGCTCTGGAGGAGCAGCCAGCCCTCTGCACTTGTGCACCAGATCTAATAATTGTCCTCTGTTGCCTGCATTATCAATGTTTTCTCTATGGAAAAATCTCATCAGCATACAAACATATTATTCATTCCATCTTTAAAAAATTCTTCTCCGGATGTATAGCCCCCTCTAGCTACCACCTCTCTTCTCTCCTTTTCCTCTAAAACAGCAAAACTCAAAAAAGCTATTTTCTGACTATAACTTTACTCCTTCTATGCACTCCTGATCCTACTCTATACATGCTATACATTCTTTTGCAGGCTACCAAAACTGCTCTTTTAAAGGTGGCCTCTAAATCACCAAATCCCATGGCCAGTTCTCAGTCCTCACATTACTTGATCAGGTCTAACAGAGTTCATCAATCTCTCCTCTACCAAGGAGTACATCTTCTTCATTTATCTTCTAGGACACCAAAGACAAAGGGATTTCCTACTTCTACTCTAGCTGCTCTTTTTTGTGCCCTTTGCTAATTCTTTCTCATGTCACTGACCCAAAATGTTGCAATGCCCCCAATGTTCAGTGCTAAAGTCTCTTCTGTTTTCTATTCACACTGACAACCTTGGTGCTCTCATCCAACTCACCTTTATAGATGATACCTAAAGTATCATCAATACACTGATAACTCCAGCCTAGGCCTTCCACCTGAATTCCAGACCCTTATTATAACTAACTTCCTACTGAACATATCCACTTAGATGTCAAATATGCATCTCCAAACTTACATATATAAAACTGGGCTCCTGAACTCTCACCTGACACATACACTCAAACCTTTTCTCCATTTTAATAAATGGCTACTCCATTCTTCCAGTTGCTCAGACAAAAAATACCTCTGAATTCCTCCTCAAACTTACTATCCACAATGCACATCCAGGCTGCTAAAAATGCCTACTAGCTATACCTCAAAAATATAGTATCCAGATTGCAAAAATGAGACTCCAGCCCTCCCCCTGCCCCCAGCCTGGTACATTAATACCTTTAACTACAATAATCCTTTTATTCTCAAATACCTACTACCTCTGCAAAGATAAAGCCTTATATTGTCATTTTGTCCTACCCTCAGGGTCTCTCCAGGGTCAAATATCAACTTCAACCAAGCAGAAAATGAGAATAGTACAAGGTACTTTTACTACTGCTACTTACTGCCATTGCTACTAAAGTAGCCTACAAACAGCAGGTGGAGATTACTCTCTACTGACTTCCCCTATGACATGCCACAAACTGATTTTTTTTTCCTGTATGGCTCATCTTCATATACCATCCCTCTTCATGTAGATCCTTTTTAAAAAATAATGAATTAGTGCATGACCAGCTTATTATTATTCTTTAAATAACAAATCAAAAATATTAGGTCACCACATTACTTAAATTGCTCCTAACACTCAATATGGCAAGGTGATTGTGATATGACTTCTATTGATGCCAAATAGGACTAAAAGTTTACAGTCAAGAGATGCTGCATATCTGCTATAATTGCAGGTGGGAAAGAAAAGATAGTTGAGGTAGAAGAGTGGTTTTCATTATTGCTTTAGGACCCTAATTAAAATCTTTATGTTTGTTTGTGTCCTTTTGACTGAAGATAACTGATATGAAGTTTTAACTGTAATTCTAAGGCTTTTAAAACATCAAGGGTTGTGCTCAGACCCACAAATTTCACAGTATTTGTGCAAACACTTGGAATCATTCTTTAAAGAAAAAACAGTGCAATAATACATACCCCTAGGAATTCTTCCTGTTCCTTGACAAGTGGGGCAAGTGACACTATCTCTTCCTGTAAATTCCACATATGGAAACTGAGAGACATCTCCACTTCTTCCATCATTATGGACTTCACTATTAACCAATCCATTCCTCATATTTTCAGTTGATGTGACTCCATCATAAGCATCTTCTTTATTTGAATGTAAAGGCAAATGAGAAAAAGACTTTCCCATGTCTAAGAAAAAAAAAATCTTACAGTAAACTTCAGTCAAGAAGTATACTCAAGAACATTATAGGATATTTATACTGATCAAATTAACTTAGAACAACCTTCAAGGGAGCGTTCAAATCACTATCTGGATTACAATTATACTCAATCAAAATAATGTCTGAAACAAGGGAGCCAATTACTAGAGTTCAAAAGTGTTTTTCTAACAAAATACTATGGAATGATATCATATCAGAGTTATGATTAAGAATGGGCTTTCAAACAACATAAAAATTTGACAAAAGTCTCCACTTTCTTAGAGTTGTCTGAAAAGAAACACATGGACTTCACTTTTCTTAGAATAAAACAAAAACACATTCTACCTTTAAATCAATTAGCACTGAAGGCAAAAGTGGCTTTGGGCAGATTACAACTAGGTATCACCAGGAAATATCAAAGTAGTATTTTTCAGCCTTTTAAAATTCATGCTCCTATGTGATAAATAAAATCCCCAATCGTTCTCATCCTCACATTTCTTGCTTTAAACATTTAAATCCTTGCAACAAAAAACAGCTCAAAAAACAAACCTCCAGATTTTTCTTTCATTCAACAGTTGGTGGAGTTAAAATTATGAAATTAATATTCTAAAATATTGACTATAATTCACCAATACAAAGCAGCAAAATTGAGAACATTAATTTCAAAATTTTAGGATAGTTTCAAAAATACAGGAGGGAAATTAAATATAAATTTAAAGACAAATAAAAATAAATAATTAGTGCTAGTACCTGTATCAAAATAACCTCCGTAGGTAGGTAATGCAGTAACACTGCAGTTTAAGTCACAATTTTAAGGATTAAAAAAACTTTAAAAGTCATATATTCTAATTGGTTGATATTCTGAGGACAAATTAACAAAGCGGGAAAGCTGAATTTAAAAATAATACATTCCTTCTCTTTCTAAATTTGACCATATATTTTTTATCAGTTCCTAAAAATAGATTATTAAAGACATTCGTATATAGAGACGTATTTCTTTAAAAAATTCTAACTGATGTGAATGAGGAAAACTGACACTCAAAATAATTCAGTTTATCTTACGCTATGAAGAAAAGTTTGCTTTTTAAAACTGGCATGCCATCCATGTGTTAGGGTCACCCAAACACACTGTAAAACAGCAGGATAAAAAATTATACAACTAGTAGACAAACTTAAAACTTCCGAATGATGAATAAAAATGCTGATTTTACTATTTTTAAAAAATTTATATACACATTGCCCATTAAGTTCAAAAACGTAAATGATTTATGACTCCTAAAAATGCATTATTTTCTCTTGATTTTGCTCGAAGACATTACATGCAAGCCAAACCAATACCTGCCAGTCACAGGTGGTTCAGGGGTGAATTAACATCACTGTCCCCACACACTTTGACCTTGGGGCCTATGTGGAATATTAGATGAGCTGGGATCAACGGGCCTCAGCGGCACCCTTTTAAGATCTCAGTTAACAGAGGTATAGGGTGCCTCCCACTGGAATGCCTTAAGAGGGGAAAAGACACAGAAGGCAAAAACAAGTGGCTCTCTCAGTCTGGGCCTGCTTTCTATACTTATGTAACAATTGCCTTGATACAGTCGGCCTTGGACTGTTTGTTTCATCAAGGCTAATGGACAAGTGCCAGACTTTGTCAGGTACTGGGCAGCCCTGCCCTCCCTACTGGATTCTCCCCAGAGCACTACTAAGTTTAACAACTTTTATTCTTGGAGACACCTTAGTTTATAATAAAGAGGTGCTAGGCACCTGGGCTCAATATTTGTATCAAAATCCCTTAATTTACTGAAAACCAACCTGAACTTTAGACTCCTTACGGAAAAACGAAAAAACAGTACATGACTCCATCCAATTTAAATGGGTCGTGATCTTCTGAACGAAGGAAGTCGGCGCCTTTCATAAGCTACATCAACAAAACGCAGGATACAGCCTGCCTACTTTGGAAAGGTTAAAGATAAAATACAGGCAGTCGGGAAAGAAAACTCAAAAAGAGGAAAACCAGGGGCCACCTGGCCACTCAAGGTGTGGGGACCTGGAATCTCTCCCGTGCGCCCGGCTAGGGCCTTAGTCCGGAGCCCCTAGACAGGAAGCTGGGCCTGGATAAGAGGCGATGACACACCTCCATAACCCAGCCCAGAGCGCCTCCCCGGTCTCCGCGCATGTCCAGCGGCCCAGCAGCCTCCCCTCCTCCACCTCCTCATCCGGCTCGGCTCGTCCCAGGGCGCCCGCTCGGCCCCGCCCTATAAGGGGACATGGAGGCTGCGCGTCCTGGGTCGCTCACCGGCATGCGGGGTGCTAAGCAGTCCCGAGTTGCTCCGGTGCGGACAGGCCCGAAGACAGGGTCACGGAGTCCGCAGTCCCGGGTGCTGGGGCTAGAGCGACTGGCATGCAGCGCTGGATCGCCGCGGGGTCCGGGTGGGGGAGGAGCGACACAATAACCACAACAGCTGAGGCCCCTCTCTGCGGCAACCTGCGCCCGAGCCTGCGCAGAGCGTTCCGGGAGAGTAGGAGGTGTGGCCCGGAAGCGTGCACCACGCATGCGTTCTTCCTCCGTCTTCCTGAAACTCTGAAGGGAGCTTCCTAAAGCGCAGCTGTGCTTGTTCGCTCTCCGTTTCGTTACCTTGGTCTCCCAAGACTTAGAGGTAAAATTTGGCTGCTTTATCACTGGAAGATTTGAAAATACTAGTCCCCCCTCTGTTTTTCCCTGTCCGGCTATTTCCCTTTGCAGAGGGGAAAGACCTGTACTGAGCTGAGCAGCCTCTTCGTCCACGTCCTTCAAGTGGTCCCTGACACTCGCGACGCTGGGAAGTGAGATAAACTGGTTGGTAGACACATGTCTGGTAGCCGAAAAGTCACATCTGTTTTAACTTAGAACCTGTTTATTACTAGAAGGAAACAGCCGTGGTTTTGTTCTGATTGTTTTTGTTTTTGCACGTGGTGTCACCCTCCTCCCCCCAGTGCTTAGGGAGATCCTCGCTCAAATCCCAGTGTTGCAGCTCATCGCTGTGACTTGGGGCTGTTCTCCCTAACATTTCAAAGGGTGGGTAATCTCATGGAGAAAATGAAAATGACAATACAGAGTTGTTTTGAGCGTTAAATGAGATATTGGGAATAATTGTCAAACATGGACTAGACTCATTGCCTGCAGAGAACTTAACGTTTAATGAATGAAAGCTATTGTTACAATCACGGCCACAAGGTACAGAGTAACCAAGGAAGAAAGTGATAGTAATTTATTTCTGTGTTCTGACAGGATAGGTGTGTTTGGCCAATAGAATATGAAGATATGTAAAAGTAAGAAATGCAAGTCAAAAACGTACAATTTAATATCTAAAATTATTACATACATGTGTAAGACAATGAGGCTTCTCACACTATGTTGGTGAAGATATAAACTCATACATTTCCTGGCAAGCAGTTAGGCAATATGTAGCAAGAGTATTAAAACTTCAAATTTTCACATCCTTTAGCCCCGCAACCTTCCAGAGTCACCCCTTCCATTAGTAGGCAAATAAAATAACATGAACCCTCTTTTCCAGGGGCATGTACTCCCCAATTTTTCTAAAGATTTTTGAGAAGGAAGGCTTACAACTTTTTGCTGGTAGTTGACTGTCATTATTTTCTGGGCTCTGCTCCTGGCTCAAGTCTTGATCACTTTGTGCTGTCTTATCACTACTTATGGATTCTTTGTTACTCTCTCTGCATCCCTTTGCCACACTTTTAAACATGGTTCCTTTCTATCATACCACAAGTCAGCATAAACAGAAAGCTGTATGTATAACAGATAAAATTAAGTACAAAAAAAAGCAAACAACTTAAAACTGAATATCCAACATTGATTTTTGTTTTTTGCATTAAAAAAATTTTTTTATTGGAGTATAGTTGATTTACAATGTTGTGTTAGTTTCAGGTGTACAGCAACAACATTGATTTTTATTAGAGCTCAAAGTTCATTTTCTGCCAAGAGTAATATTGTAGTGATCCCCCTTCTTCCTGAGCCCAGTCAGCCATCAGTTCCCTGGAAGCCCACTCTGATTCTCCAGTGAGATTTTTCCCAAATGCTTTCCTGTAAGTCCAGGGGCCCAGGCTCCCCTTTTTTCAAGCTGCTGCAATGAAAATGGAAAATTCCACGTATACAGGCCCATGTGGCTCTACCTTTATCTCAGCGTCTCTGTTACAAGACTAACCTTTGGACTCCTTTTTTTATAACCAAAATGCCCACTTACGTGTGTTCCCAAACACAGCAGTATCCTCCCAACTTTTTTAGAACGCAGAGACTTTTGCTATTAAAATCGTCTTTTGTTCCTTTATTCAAATAGAATGACTACAATGTAAAAGGACTAACCTGTAGGTATGAAAATTCTTCCTCTGAAATGCCAGTCATCAGTTCAGGCATTGGATGAAAGTTTGTAGTCTCTATAAACAGTGGTGTTCAGCAAAAATATAATTGAGCAACAAATGCAAGCCATATATGTAATTTAAAATGTTCTAGTAGCCATATTAGATAAAGTAAAAAGAAATGGCTGAAATTAATTTTAATAATCCAGTATAGCTTAGACATTATTATCTCAGCATAAATATAAAAATATAAAGATAAAAAATTAATGAGATATTTTAAATTCTGTTTTTCATATGAAGTTAAAAATTTGTACAATTCAATTCTGAGCAGCCACATTTCAGGTGCTCAATAGCCATATGTGGTTAGGATGTATTCTTTTAGATAACAGAGTTCCATACAATAACATAAAACACCAATAGAGTTCTTAGGATTTTTTGATTACATATAACTAGAAAATTTTAGTCTAAGGGAGAAAAGAATACCATTAACCTCTCATCTTAATGTCTATTGAGACTTTTGTGCTAACCCCAAACTTTCCTTTAATTTTCATTATACTTGTTTTCTCTCTCTGTCGACTAAAAAATACATTCACAACCTAAAAGTTGAGAGTTATGTTTTATTCGGCAGGAATTTTTAGGACTTCAAGCCGGGGAGGAAGCACCTGAGTAACCCTGAGAGAACTGCTCCAAGGAGGTTGGAAGGGTGGGGGAGGTGCAGGCGTGGGCAGCCAGTATATATAGGAGTTTTGCAACAAAGGGCAGGTAGTCTGAACTTGAAAAGATTATTGTTAGTTAAAGAAAACCAGATATGTCAAGTTAAGGAATTTAGCACTTTTCTATGTACGGGAAGATGTAAGAGTCTGGGCTCACTGAAGTCATTCCTTTGATATGTACCTCAGCTATCTGAGGCCAGTATCCTGTGTTTTCATATCCTGAGTTACCTCAGGGCTCACCGTGGGGAGTGGCTGCAATTTGATGGCTGCTAGATGGCAGGTATTCTTTCCTTCTGAGTTCCCTGAGAGCTCACTATAGGCTGTGGCTGCAATTGCTGATGACTCTGACATCCTGTTTACTGATATTGAAGGAAATATTCCTTTTCTCATTCCTAAACACTGCTTTCTAAAGCTCTTCCCCACTATGACTCCTAAATTACGACAGCTGGATACAGCCTGGCCTGTTATCATTATTATCTTTTATGTTTCCCAGAGTGAAACTCCTAACAAAGTTTCTTGAGAATTTCCATGAGTGACAGATACGCATAGGAAGACCAGGTTAGTTTTAAGTTGAAGACAGAGGAGTCAGATAGGAGCTGGCATATCTACAAGATGTGTGTCAAAGTATATGTGTTTAACCTTTTGATTTCAACTTTTCAAAATTATTAAATATCACTGTGAAGATGTTAAATTCTTTTCAGATTAGTCTTCAAATTTCAATCAGTAATTAATAATGATAGCCTTAACAACAAATAGTATATAGACATAAGCATGTGGACAAAAAATGTTGCCTGCCATTTCGGTAAACACAGAATGTTGCCCCACTATCAAGCCATCAGCCACTGCAGCTGTCCCTGACGGTGCAGCCTGAGGGGAATTCAGGATGGAGGAAAACAGGATATTGGCCCTAGATAGTTCAGATGCATATCTAAGAAATAATTTCAATGAGCCCAGACTCTTGCATCTTCCAGTACATAGAAAAGCACAAAAAGCACAAAAATCATTAACTTGAGATGTCTGTTTTTTGTGATTAGCATTAATCTTTTGATGTGTGACTACATGGGTGTATTTGTTTGTTTGTTTGTTTTCAGCAAAAACTCCTATATATCCTGGCTCCCCCTTTACATCTTTAGAGCAGTTCCTCAGAGCTATCTGAATAGCTCAGAGCTATTGCTCAGAGCTATGGCCATCTCCCAGGCTATAGTCCTTAGTAAAGTCCCCGAATAAAACATAACTTGCAGCTTTTAGGTTGTGCATTTTTCTTCAGTCAATAGGCATCAGTACAGGACAATGTCCATTCAAGTCACCGCTCTACCTTGAACAGAACCAATGTGTGTTTTCGGAGAGGGTGTGTCTCATCTCTAAGAAATCAGTCTCAGAAATAATACCACCATTTATATTGCTTAAAATCTAGTGAGGTAGATAGGTAAATCAACAAAAACAACGAAATATTATAAGTTGTATGAATGATAGTACGTATAAAACAATGCATTCTATCTGGGACTAAAAGATTGATGAAGATTCCTTGGGGAAGTAAGGAATGTGTAGGAGATTTTTTAAAATTTGTTGTTAAAGTTTTATTGGGTATAACTGGTATACCATTTACTGTACATGTTTAAAGTATACAATTTTAGAAGTTTGGACATATGAATATACCTGTAAAACCTAAACCATGATCAAAATAATGAACATATTCACACCCACAAAAATTTCTTTGTGTCCCTTTGTAACCTCATTCTTGCTACTCTTCCGTTGATATACTTTCTGTCATTATAGATTAGCTTGCATCTTCTAGAATTTTACATTAATGAAATCAAACATTATGTACTCTTCTTCACCTGGCTTTTTTCATTCAGTCTACTTATTTTGAGATTCATGCATCTTGTCATTAAGTACTCATAGTCCATCCCTTTTTATTGCTGAGCAGTTTTCCCTTATAAGGATATGTCACAATTTATTTGTCTATTCACCTGTTGATGGATATTTGGGCTTAAGTTTAAATTGGCTAGCTGTTACAAGCAAAGCTGCTGTGAAAATTCATGTACAGGTTTTTCCAAGACATGTTGCTTGCATTTCTTTGGAGTATATACCTAGAAGTAGAATAACTATGGTAGGTGTTATGTTTAAAGTTTTAAGAAGCTGCCAAACTATTTTCCAAAGTGGCTGTATCATTTTATATTCCCGCTAGCTGAGTTGCCTGGAGTCACAATGCTAGTGAATAAAGGAACTATTCTCAGGTCTTGGGACTCGCAGCCCCAAACCCTTCACTCAGACCAGTGTTTGTGCTCTGGCTGGATGGCGGGATGCCTGGAATTGCTTCTGGAGTATCTGGTCAGTGGGTGTGTGTCATGGCCCTGTAGCCCAATCTACTTTGTCTCTATGGTTCTACCTATTCTGAACATTTCATATAAATGGAACCACACTGCAAAATAAAGAGAGAGAGTTCCCATTGAGCCACACCTTTCCAACACTTGGTATGGTCATTCTTTTTAATTTTAACCATTCTAATAGATGAGAAGTGGTTTTTTTGTTTGTTTGTTAATATATTTATTTATTTATTTTATTTTTGGCTGCATTGGGTCTTCATTGCTGCACGCAGGCTTTCTCTAGTTGCGGAGTGGGAGCTACTCTTCGTTGTGGTGTGAGGGCTTCTCATTGTGGTGGCTTCTCTTGTTGCAGAGCATGGGCTCTAGGCACGTGGGCTTCAGTAGTTGTGGTGCGTGGGCTCAGTAGTTGTGGCGCGTGGGCTCAGTAGTTGTGGCACACAGGCTCTACAGCGCAGGCTCAATAGTTGTGGCGCACAGGCTTAATTGCTCCACGGCATGTGGGATCTTTCCGGACCAGGGCTTGAACCCATGTCCCCTGCATTGGTAGGCGGGTTCTTAACCACTGCACTACCTCTTATTGTGGTTTTAATTTGCATTTCCCTAATGGTTACTGATGTTGAACATCTTTTCAAGTCCCTCTTTACCACTCTCATAGCATATTTGGTGAAGTGTCTGTTCAAAATCTTGCCCACTTTTTGTTATTATTTTATTTCCTTTTTACTGAGTTATGAGGGTTTTAAAAAATACATTCTGGATACAAGCCTGGATCCAATATGTGATATGCACAATTTTTCTCCCCAGTTTGTGGCTGTCCTCTCTCTCATTCTCTTCACCGTGTCTTTCAAAGTGCAGAAGTTCTTAATTTTGATAGAATCAAATTCATGAACATAACCAGAAGCTAAGTGGATAAGAGAGTTAAGTACAGTTATAATATAATATGATAAGTCCTATCATAAGGATTTGCCCTGGATTTACTCAGACTTAGGGAGTAACAAAGACTTTCTGAAGGAGGAGATACTTGAGGAGGAGCTAACTGAGTAAAGGTGGAAATCGAGTTGCAGGCAAGAAAAGAACATGTGCACAGACTATGAAAAGAGTATGGTATATTTAACTATGGATATCTGTATGACTAGAGCATAGTGTGCATATGAAGACAAAATAGAAAATAAAATTAGGATGAAAACTGAGAAAAAATAGTCATGAAGGATCCTGTGCATTAAGAGGTTATGCCTTACTGCTAATAATTATGGTTATATATGCATTTTTATTTTTATTTTTGCGGTACGCGGGCCTCTCACTGTTGTGGCCTCTCCCGTTGCGGAGCACAGGCTCCGGACACTCAGGCTCAGCGGCCATGGCTCACGGGCCTGGCCGCTCTGCGGCATGTGGGATCTTCCCAGACCGGGGCACGAACCTGTGTCCCCTGCATCTGCAGGCAGACTCCCAACCACTGCGCCACCAGGGAAGCCCATATATGCATTTTTAAAAGATCGTTTTGGAATTATTGCTGAAAATGCATGGGGAGTGGATGGGAGAGGTATTAGAGGCTGAGGGACCAGATAAGGAGTGTGAGAAGGACCCGGAACAAAAGTATTGATGCCTGGGGGACAGAGAAGTTGAATAGCTATAAATAATTGGAAAATAGAATCAGAAAGATTTGGTTATCACTGACTGTTTTCCAAGAGACTGTAAAAGGAGTTAAATGTGGAATTTGGAAAAAGGCGTTTTTAAGCTTAAACAATATAAATGGTGTAGTCAAGGAGTAGGGATGCATAATTTGAAATTTCATTATTTGTATTATATGTTTTGTTCTGCATTGATTGATGAGATGGCTGGTAGATCAACATAGTCATTAGATTAGTAATAGACACTGGTAGTCAAGGAATAAGTGAAGCCCACTCTACTCAAAATATATCCCCATATGTTTCACAAATTGAAGATTATTTGGGATTCAAATCTTTCTAGAAGAATAATATTCAAATCTTTCTAGGAGAATAATATATTCTCCTGGTATTAGTATTGCAATTATTATCTCCTGTGTTCGTAACGTAAGTTTAATTGTTAAATAATCAGAGGAGCAATCTCAGGTGAGACAACAAATCTCCTAAGTGACTTGGGAGACAATGAGACTATTCAAGTTGGAGTTCTAGTGATTGGAGGGAAGGGGGGGAACTAACAGATTTCTTTTTCTTCAGAGGTCATAACTATAGAGATCAGTGAAGTCAGAGAATGAAAGGCAAGTTTTATGTGTTTAGCTGGGCAATTGGTCAAATCCAAAAGGTCAGCCCAGCTTAGAAGTAGTACTTTCCAGTTTCAGGCTAAGATGAGATGGTTAGTATTAAAGAAACAAAAGGTTTCTGAAAGAGGCTATCCTTAAAACAGTGTGAGAAACCCTGAACAAAGAACCAACATAATGCAAGTTAAGGATCCAGGCAAAATGTCGGAGCAATGATGCATCTGTGGTGGGTACCACTCCAAAAATTGAGCTTAATAATAAACCAAGGTCACAATTGTTCTCAAAGTATCGGGAGACCCAACTATGCACAGGTAGAGAAGAAGGAAAATATGACCAGAGTCAGAGACTCGGGGAATGAGAAACAAGGCCAGATAATAACAGTCACAAGGGCATGAAGTACTTTTTACTACATGGATGCAAGGGAGAACAAGCATAGTTAACTGGTTAGGTGAGAAAGTAGGAAGTATTTCACTCCTTTAGTAGTGATCATCACTACTGCTGAAAAGAGAACTCTTGAGGAGGTGTTTTGAAATGGTTGTAAAATGAAAATACAGAATCCACTCAAGATTTACAAAGCAGTAAGAGACTTACTCCACGTCACAAAAAATTGGTTATGTAAAATGATCTTACACTTTTTCCTCCCCTGGGGAAAAAAAAAGTTAAAAAATACTTAGCTGAAGACACAAGTAAACTTTAACAAACTTAAATCCAAAAGGTAATAAGAACTTCCTAGGAGAGAAGAGAATGACAGCTGCTTTCATTTCTTACAGAACAGTTTATATTTATGGTACATCAGGTAGCTTTTTTATTACATGAATGCACCACGAACAGGGGTAAAGGGAGACCAGCCAAATGTTTAATGGCTGTGTGTAGGCTGGAATGATAGATTATAATCTCATGGCACTCCAATCATAGAGGAAGTCTGCACCCACCCTCTAACTCTTTCCCAAGGCCTGAACTAAGTACTCAAAAGTTCTATGTGAAAGGCAGGGAGTAAGGCAGGATTACTGGGAAAAAATCCCTTTAAGGATGCCAGGCCTTCTTCAGTTGCATCGCAGCAATGCTCTGAAGACTGGGGGCAGGGCAGCAGGATGAAGAGAGTTCTAGTGAAGCATAGAAAGACAAGACTGGGGGAGTAAAGAGCACAAGCCATGGACATGCTGGAAGCTAAGCTTCTGAGCTAAGAGAGTAACAGTTTGGTGGATGCGCTGTCAGGTACAAAGTCATCTCGAGTTTTGCCAGTGCTAAAAACCCAAGCACATTTGAAGGACATGGTGAACTGATTCTAATTAACTTCAACATAGTCCAGACTCAGCAAATCTAAAGATTCAGTTGACTCAGCCTTCCAAACAAGAAGCCTAATAGAAAAAATGGAAAGATAGTTTTAGGGTAAATATTATTTACTGTTTTCTTTTGTACAATATCTAGCATACAGTGAGAATTATCAGATATGTGAAGGCACAAGAAAATGTGAGCCATGGTCAAAAGAGAAAATAGTTAATAGAGGTAAACACAGAAATGGCCCACATATTGGAATTATCTGAAAGGGACCTTAAAATTACTATAATAACTGTTATAGAATCTGTAGGAAAAGTGCACAACATGCATGAATAGACAGGGTATTTTGGCAAAGAGATAGAAACTGTTTAAAAAAACACAAATGAAAATGATAGAAATAAAATAAAGTATCAGACATAAAAAGTCCACTTGGTAGGATTATTAGCAAACTGGACTTAGCAGAAGAAGGAATTCATAAACTTGAAACAGGTCAATAGAAATTATACAAACCAAATATAAAAAGCAAAAAAATGGGGGAGGGGGAGGGACAGATGGAAAAGAGTGCCCAATATCTGCAGGACAGTATCAAATGGTCTAGTATACATGTACTTGGAATCCAAGGAGAAGAAAAAAGAAGGGGACAGAAGTATTTGAAGAGAGATAAACTGAGAAATCTCCAAAACAACTGACGATGTCAATCCATGTATTCAGCAAGCTCAGTGAATCCTAAAGAGCATAAAATTGAAAGAAAAACAAACCTAGAGAATCATTAGCAAAAAAAATCTTAAAACCAGTCACAGAGAAAAGATACATATTACATGTAGGAGAATAATGATTTAAAAAAATTAATCACTAGTATTTTTTTATGTCAGAAACAACAGAGGCCATAGAAAATGGAATGGAATTTTTGAAGTGTTCTAAGAATATAAACAACATATATCAATTTAAATTCTATATCTGGCAAAAAAACCCCAAATATTTCAGCCAAAATAAAGCTATTTTCAGACAGACAAAAGCTGAGCAAATTCAGCTCCAGAACATCTCTAGCAGAAATTCTAGAAGTTCTTCAGGCTAATGTGAAATGATATAAGATGAAAGTCCTGATATATAAATAAACATATAGAAATATTTTCTGTTATACTTATTTTATCCCATATATCATTTATCTATAGCTCTACATAGCTTTAAAAGATTATTGACTAAAATGAATATGGTAGCAATATATTTTGGGTTATAATGTATAGAAGTAAAATATATGTCAACAAGGGCACAAAGTACAGGAGGGAATATAAACGGGATTATAGTGTTGAAGTGTTCTTGTTTTTTTCTTTAAGTAGTAATTTATCATTTGAAGGTAAACTTTACAAATTGAAGATACATAAAGCAAAATGGAAAATATACCATGAAAACCATAAGCATAAGAATGATAGTATCACCATAATAATACCAGAAAAATAAGACTTCAAGGCAAAGAGTATTTCCAGAGATACAGAAGCATATTCATAGTGGTAAAAGTCTTCATTGTTTAAGAAGATATATAATGGTTCTAAATATGCATGCAACTATTAATAGAGCCTTAAAGCCACAAAGCAATATTTGACAGAATTAAATGGAGAAATAGATAAATGTACAATAAGTAATGAATAGAATATACACAGAAAATCAGGAAAAATATAGAAGATTTGAATAACACTATGTACTAACTTGACCTAATGGGGTTAATAGAATGTGATACCCATCAACTAAAAGTACAAATTCTTTTCAATTTCACAAAGAACATTCAGCAAGACTAATCACTGACCAATCCTATGCTAGCATCTTAAAAAGTCTCAATAAATTTCACAGGATCAGAAACATAGAGTATATGTTCTATGATCACAAATTAGAAATCAGTAACTGAAAAATATCTTGAAAATGCCAAAATATTTAGAAATTAAACGATTCACTTCTGAATAACCCATGAATCACAGGAGAAATCACAAGAAAAAATGAGAAATATTTTGAACTTTATAGTGAGAACACAATATATCAAAATTTGTGGGATGCATCCAAAACACGAATAAAATGGAAATTCATAACATTAATTGCCTATATTAGAAAAGAAGAAAGATACACAGTGAATTCGCTAAGCTTCCACATTAAGAAATAAAAGAAAATTAAACCCAATTTAGGAAGAAGAAAGAAAATAATACATAGAAAAGCAGAAATTAATGAAATAGAAGATAAACAAGGGAATTCCCTTGTGGTCCAGTAGTTAGGACTTTGCACTTTCACCGCTGAGGTCCCAGGTTCGATCCCTGGTCAGGTAACTAAAATCCCATAAGCCATGCAGTGAGGCCAAAACCAAAAGATAAACAAGAGAAAATAAAGTCAAAAGTCAGTTCTTGGAAATGGTTAATAAATTTGATAAACCCATAACAAAGACAATATGGAGAAAATATAAATTACCAGTATCATTAAAAAACAAGTGACATCATTACAGATCTTACAAACATTAAAGACATAATAAAGGGATATTATGAATAACTTTGTGCCAGTGGTTCTCAACTGGGGACATTTTTTTCCCCAAAGGAGAAAGTTGGCAATATCTGGAAATAGTTTGGTTATCACAGCCTGGGGCGAGAAGTATTATTGGTATCTTACGGATATAGGCTAAGGATACTACTAAATATCCTACAAGACACAGAACATCCTCCCATTACAAAGACCCGTCCACCCCAAAATACCCATAATGTTAAAATTGAGAAGCTCTGCTTAGTGTTAATAAATTCAATAGCTTAAACAAAGGAATTAATTTCTTGAAAAATTCAGCTAACCAAATTGACACATAAAGGAATAGAGAAATCTGTGTGTTACTAAACTCAGGTTGTGCTGCTCACCACTTGAAAGCCAATTCTCGAGAGACAAGTGTTGGTTGGAAAAAGAAAGGTTGCTTTATTCAGGAGGCTGGCAACCTGGAGAGAAGGTGGACTCATATCCAAAAAGCAACTCTGAAGATTCTGCCCAACCTTGAAAGTTTTTAACAGAGAATCACTTGGGGAGGGGGTCAGAGTCTTTGTTATCTTTCACTGTATGCATATTTTCTTCTAGTTGGTTGGTGGTGAGGTAATAGGGCAGTACTCCATGCATCTTTTGCTCAGCCTGAAGGTACCATTCTCCACCTGTGTGGGGGCCTTAGTTCCTACAGAAGAACTCAAAGGTATTGCTATGTATATTCCTTCACTATTGTTTCTTGACTGCTCCTCCTTTGTTTCTGCATTCCCTCTCTTCCCTGATAAGCAACTGTTTGAATCTTCCCTTTGGAACTCCTATTTCCTACAAACAAGAAATGGGGGGCATAGAAAGGATTTGTTTCCAGGAGGACCCCACAGCATCCTGCTGCATTTCATATGTAGTCTCATATGTACTAAGGAAATTGAAATTGTTATCAAAACCTTCCCACAAAGAAAACTCAAACCTCAAATGGCTTTGCCAGGGAATTATATCAAACATTAAATGAGGAAACCAACCTTAAATAAGTGCTTTCAAAAATAGAGGGGGGAACACATCCCAACTTATTTTATGAAGCTGCATAACCCTGATATCAACACCTGGTAAATACAGTACCAGAAAAGAAAACTACAGACCAATATTCCTCATGATAATAGATGTAAAATTTATAAAATATTAGCAAATTCAATATAGGAATACATAAAAGAATAATGCCAGTGGTTAACATTGAAAATTACTGTAATTCATAACAGTAGGGAAGAAAAAAATCATGTGATCATCTAAATAAATGTAGGAAAAACTAGTTGACAATATTCAATATCCATTTATTATAAAAATTTTCAGCAAACTGCTATAGAATCATACATAATAAGTTAATAAATGACTTTCCACTAAGATCAGGAACAAGGCAAGGAGTCTGCTCACATCAACTTCCATCATCATTTTACTATAAATCTTAGCCAGTGCAATAAGGCATGGAAAAGATTGCCTTTTAAACAAAACTGTAAAGAAACAAGTTTTTGTATGTTGAGTATCTTATGGATCTAAAAAAAGATACCAGATAGCAAGTTCACAGGACACAAAGTAAATATACAAAAATCAGTTGTGATGATATAGGCTAATAATGACAGTTGGAAAATAAAAAATTTAAAATACTGTTTACAATTGCATCTAAAATCATTAAATACTTAGGAATAAATCTAGTAAAATTCATGGGAAATATCTACACTAAAAACTACAAAATATTTAAGAGCGAAATTAAAGAAGACAAACAGAGATATGATTTTCACAAATTAGAAGGCTCGATATTGTTAAGATATTGTTTTCTCTTCAAATTGATCTATAGATTCAATTCAATCCAAATCAAAGGCTCAGAGGTCTTTTATGATAAAGTCAACAATCAGATTCTCTAATTTTTATAAAAATGGAAGGAGTTAGAAGAACCAGAATGATCTTGCCAAAGAACAACAGAATTGGATGACTTACAATTTTGGATTTCAAGTTGTAAAGCTGATGTAATTAAGATGGTGTATCACTGCTGTAAGAATATACAAGTAAGATCAATAAGACCTAAAAGAAAGTTTGTAAGTAGACCCATGCATATATGGTCAATTAATTTACCATGAAGTCAACTCAATAGTGAAAGAAACTGTCTTTTAAATAAATACCATTTTAAATATATGGTTCTGGAACAGCTGGATGTTTATATAGGAAAAATAATAATAAGCCAGTCTGAAAAGGCTACGTACTGTATGATTCTAATTTCAAGACATTCTGGAAAAAGACAAAATTAAATGGATAGTACTGAGGTAGGTTTTATATGAGATATAAAGATCAGTGGTTGTCAGGATTTCAGGGGGAGAGAAAGAGGATTGAAGAGGTAAAGCACAGGGGATATTTTTAGGATGTTAAAACTATTCTCTATAATTCTATAATAGTGAACACATGACACTATGCATTGTGAAAACCCACAGAACTTTACAATATAAAGTCTGAGCCTAAATGTCTGTAAATTAAAAAATAATTTAGCAGGTTGTGGGATCCCAGCATTGATACAGCCAAAATAAGATGAAATAATCTAAGTTTATTATAAACATATGAAACAACCTTGCTGAAGGGACTGGGGGAAAAAGATACTGACCTAAGTAATTTTGGAAATGAATGAAGTCTTTAAGTCTAAAATGTACATAAGCACCATAATATAGTTCATAAAGTTGTTTCATATGGAGCTACAGATGACCAATTCTGATCCCACCATATATATATATGGGAACTGAACAATTAAGTGAATGGATGGCAGACAGTTAGATCCAAGTTTTTCATTGTTGGAGTGGGAGGTTACAGATATGCAAGGTAAGAGGCTATAATAATCAATGCAGTAATGAATTACAGTTGGAACTGAGTCCAACTGAACTCATGTTTAGCTTAATAGAGATACAGATAGTAACTTACAAAAATATCTATAGATTTTTGTATATACGCAGGTTAGTGTACACGCATAGATTTCCTTTCTCTGTCAGTTGTGAGGGCATGGAAGCAATGACACGCTACTGGGGAGTAGCAATGAGCATACCTAGCGCCCAGACCTTGATTTCTAATACCACTTCTTAATAAAAGAAACCAGGAGGTGAGAGCGTGGCATGGACATATATACACTACCAAACGTAGGGTGGATAGCTAGTGGGAAGCAGCCGCATGGCACAGGGAGATCAGCTAGGTGGTTTGTGACCACCTAGAGGGTTGGGATAGGGAGGGTGGGAGGGAGGGAGACGCGAGAGGGAAGAGATACGGGAACATACGTATATGCATAACTGATTCACTTTGTTGTAAAGCAGAAACTAACACACCATTGTAAAGCAATTATACTCCAATAAAGATGTTAAAAAAAAAAAAAAAAAAAAAGAAACCAGTGGCTTCCCTGGTGGTGCAGTGGTTGAGAGGCCGCCTGCCGATGCAGGGGACACGGGTTCATGCCCCGGTCTGGGAAGATCCCACATGCCACACAGCGGCTGGGCCCATGAGCCATGGCCACTGAGCCTGCACGTTCGGAGCCTGTGCTTCGCAACGGGAGAGTCCACAATAGTGAGAGGCCCGCGTACCGCAAAAAAAAAAAAAAAGAAACCAGGGATCCTTAGAAAAAGGGTTTATTCTAGACCAAGAAATATATAAGATGAGACTGGAGAATCTTGTAGTGCTGGAAAGTAAGTAATTGCTTAAGCAAACCAACAAAAACGCAGAAAGTCATAGTAACCCACAATGATGGAGATATATCAAGGGGACACAAGAGCCAGTGAAAAAGTTCCCAATGACCAAAGCTACACTTCGAGCAACAATATAAATAAAGTGGTATATGAGGATAACCTAAATTATAAAGGACACATCTCTGAGTTCCTACAGATTTAAATTAATGACTGAATAAATAAATGTGGGAAATAGACAACCTTTGTAGAAGAATTTGAAATAATTTACATAGAAATTCTTCCCTCAAGGAGGTGGAACATAATTTCCTACTCCTTAACTGTGGGCTGCATATGGTGACTTCCTCCCAAAGAGAACAGTATGGAAAGGCGGAAAAATACTAAGTGTGCATTTGAGAAATCCGACCCACACTGTCTCAGCCAGGTGATCAGGTTAACATCAACGGTGATAAGTCATGAGGATAGCATGTACCCTTGCTCTAGTGGGATAAGAATGGCACTTTAATTTTGGAGTCTTCCTCCCCAAAACCTATAACTGCAGTGTATTGGCCAGGGTTCTCCAGAGAAGCAAAACCAACAAGGTGTATTGCTCTTTATCTATATCTATTTCAACAGTGATACCTATATCCACATCAGTATCGATATAGAAAAACAGAGTTGGAAACCCAGGAAGAGCCAGTGTTGCAGTTCAAGTCTGAAGTCCATCTGTTGGCCAAATTCCCTCTTGCTCTGGGGAGATCAGTCTTCTCTTCTTTTTAACTTTTATTTTTTATTGGAGTGTAGTTGATTAACAATGTGTTAGTTTCAGGCATACAGCAAAGTTATTCTGTTATACATGCATCTATTCTTTTTCAAATTCTTTTTCCATTTAGGTAGTTACATAATATAGAGAAGAGTTCCCTGTACTCTACAATAGGTCCTTGTTGGTCAGTCTTTTATTCTATTAAGTTCTTCAGTTGATTGCAAGAGGCCCACCTATATTATGGAGGACAATCTGCTTTACTCAAAGTCCATGGATTTAAATATAAATTTTACCTACAAATGCCCTCACAGAAACACCCAGCATAATGTTTGACCAAATATTGGCACTGTGGCCCAGCCAAGCTTACTCATAAAATAAAACATCACACCTAGTGTAGTCATGAGAGAAACAGTAGACATATCCCAAGTGAGGGGCATCTTACAAAATACCTTATTGTTACTCCTCAAAACTGTGAAAATCATTGAAAACAATGGAAGTCAGGAACTCAAAGATAAGAGAACAATTAAATGTAATGTTGCATCCTGGATGGGATGATGAAACAGAAAACGTATGTTAGGTAAAGACTGAGGGAATCAGAATAAAGTATGGGCAATGTATCAATATTGGTTCATTAATTGTAACAAACATACCATGTTTATGTTAGCTGTTAATAATTGGGGAAACTGGGTGTAAGGTACATGGAAATTCTCTGTACTGTCTTCTAACAGGGTAGGAAAAGATTGATTAGAGGGACACAAAAATTACTAATGACAACAGGCAAATATTGATGTATGCATTGATCTTTATCAAAATTAAGAATTTCTGCTTATCAAATACACCATCAAATAGGCAGGTTACAGACTGGGAAAATATAACACAATTATCTGAAAAAAGACTCATGTTCAGAATATACAGAAACTTTAACAAATCAATAGTAAAAAGACAAATAATCCAACTTAAAAATGGGCGAAAAATGTGGCAGACACCTTGCACCTTTCATGATACATACATGTCATGAAAATCATTGTATACTATACATCTTAAATTCTTTTTTAATATTTACTATTAAATAATTGTTTTCTGATTCATTTTTAAGATTTTGCTGGACGGAGACTAGGAAGAGAGAGAAAATAGGCATATGTAATGTCCAGAATTTTGAAACAGACAATAGATACAGATTGAATCCTATAAACCAAAGAGGTAAAGTTGACAGTAGCTTTGAAGAGCTGTTATCAGATGATAGTAGCGATATGCCATTTGCACTATAATCTAGAGAAGGAGTTAGAGAATGTTGTCAGATACTGGAAAAAAGAAATGAGAATTGTGTCCTGAAGAACTGGCTTATTAATTCCACTCAAGTGTGACCATTTGTTTGTCTGGTCACATTTGTTGCAGCTTGTAGCCCATCAATGTCTGACACTGGGTATGTGGGCTTGAGTGTTTGCTAGGATGGCTATTTAACAGGATACTGATGCCTTCTGCAAGGGAATCCAAGTGCAAACACTCTGCCAGGACTGCAGTCCTTGCTCTTGTCCCTTGCTGTGTTGTTCTTCCTGCCACTCTGGTTTCATTTCTGCTCTGCTTTCTGCTTGGAATATACTCATCACCTTCCAATTGCAGTTTTATATGTTCTTACTGCTTAATCATTATTACCCAGCGATTGTTAAACATTTAGTATATCATCAGTCCCTTACTTTTATTATCCTCATTATTAAGAATGAATGATCTACATGGAAGTACTTCCCCCTGCCCCAACTTCCTTGTAGATTTATTTGAACTTTTTCCGTAATATAATCATTCCTATGACATTTGCCAACCTATTTTCATTGAATTATTTTGGAGAGCTCATAGAATACTTGGCAGCAATGCTTTGAGTCACAAATACAAAAGTAAACAACACACAGGGAACATTTGAACAGGCTTTGGCACCAGCTAAATAAACCAGTTGGAAGACAATCTGCTGCTTGAATCTAGTACCTGATGACTAATGGAAAATTACAGAGCCTCACTTCTAACTTGACATTCCTATAGGGCATTAGTTTCACAAGAGATGGCATGCATATATAATAAGTAGGACACCCAAACAAAAATAAGCCCTATTAAAGACAATCATCTGTGAGACATTCTACTCATTTTGTTTTTCCTACTCCTGGCACTAGAACCTGGCTAGAGTAATTACATAGAGGTCATTTTTACAAATATGCCTGGGAGAATTCTTTAATTAGGACTGTAAATTATTATGTTTTTGTCTAGAATCACTGAACTCACTATAGAATTAGAACTATATAAACTTTACGATGCAATCAACTGGGACCATAATTATGTGCAACAGACAGTGGGTTTCCATATTCCTTTTTCACTAAGAAATTGCCATAAAATTTACCCTGATGTATGAAAGGACATCACCTTCTTTTTAATCAAGTTTGGGTCCATTACTTTTGATCTCCAATTGTGGTAGATATTCTGTTGTGTCTTTATGCTTATGTTTCCTGTTTGTTTTGTAAATTTTTCTAATTCTTACTCCAAGTCTTCAAAGTTTAAGTATTGTCTTTATTAGTTATATTTTTTAAGGTTGACTTCTTTCTTATATTTTTTATAAAATACGTAATGCCAGTTTTATATTTCAAGATACAGTGTATTTTTCTTTTTAGAGAGAATGTATTGTACCTCTCTTTTTCTTTTGCAGATATCTGTTTTCTGGGTAGCTGCCTCAGTAGTTTCCTCAAAAGAGGGGGGTACAGAATTCTCCTGATTTTGAAGGAAAGAATCCAAGTTGAAAAGAGCAGAACTATACATACGTTTTGTGTTATGGCAAAGAATAGCTTCTTAAGTATTAATTGTAAACTATATTATACTGATATCATGTAGATTTTCTACAAATAATTTTAAGCATAGTTACATAGATCGTTGAACCTCAACATTTTGTCCACAGTATCTGAAAACAGGTGGTTTAAAAATGGTCTTTAAAAACAAACCAAAAACTACTGAAGGATTTCTTCTTGAATATTAAGACCCAGGTGCCAACAGATGATATGGTTTATAATAATTGTTGATATACTTGATTATATAACTTTTATCGTGAAAATGACTTCTTTTCCTCTTGACACAAATCATTGTAAAGGTCCACTGACCTGTTTTCCACACTGGAATCTCACATAGAAACTAGATGAGAAATTACAATACATTCACAACAATTCCCCTAATTGATATTTTTTCACATAATAGTAAAAATTAATTTCATTTTCACAAATTACCTCAGGAAAGAATTTTTGATCACCATGGTGGTTGTAGACCTATGAAATTGCTATCAACATACATACTAGCCTAGACATCTCAGGTGCAGCAAGTGGGCAGATAGACTGGTGTGTTCTTCCAAATTGAAAACTGTAGCCTTGTAAGAATAATTCTCTGCCTGTTTTCCAAATTAATGTTTGAATTAAAATTTTATTCACATATTTTAAGGAATATGGCTGTTCTTCTTTTATTACAGTGTTTTATTCACCCTTTAAGTTTTTCACAGGTTGAAGTCAGAAGGTACTTATCTTGTATAAGTGCAAAAGGCAAGGGAACTAAAATTCATTTTTATCAGGAAATTTAAAAAGTAATTTTATCTCAGACCACATTGCCAGCAGTAGCACAGGTAAACAATACATAGCTGTTGAATGAATAAATGAGTATCAAGGAAGGAACAATATTTACTCTCCTTTGAACCATATATATTTTATCCAGTTAAATGTTTCCAAAGGCTGAGATACAGAAAACTAACTAGCTCCACTCATCGTTATTATTTAGCCTTTCATTATTACTAATTATCCCCATTTATGTTGGCTCATTTATTGTCTACTCCCACCAGTATCAAATCTTGCCCCCCACAAAACATTTTACTGCCCTGAGGTCTTATAAGCATTTGAACTTCTTCATAAGATGCAAAGGATACTCTAAAAAAATGAAGGAACTAAGGAACCAATTATAAACTATAGAATGATAGTAAGACATTATATAATAACATGCTAATTAATAGCCATTCAGGAGGACTCATTAAAGTGAACCACATGGTCTGTCTATAGCACTTTGTTGATAGATAGCACCTGTACTATACGAAATAAAATGTATATCAGTGGTAAACAAAAAGTATAGTCAATGATAAATAATTTTTTTAGGAAAATGCAAAGTAGTATAAACATGGAATACCAATGGTAACATGCCATGTGTGTTTGAACTTTGAGAAGAGAAATGGCAAAGCGTCAAAGTCTTTTAACATGACATTGCATGCTTGAAACAGATATACCTTCTATCTGCCACACAATATAGGTATTCTAGTGTGAAGAAGTGTAGGAGTCATTGATGGCAGTTCTAGAGAGGAATCTCCTTTAACAGGATCATAATTCTGCTGAGGAGCCCTATCCATATTGTTTTACTGTTCTATCCGAGCTTCCCCTGTAGATTTAATTCACCTGTCAGACTTGGTTTTCTAATGGTCTCCAGAAGGGAAGAGAGTATTTTGTTTTACTACAGCTGCTCTATTGCTTAGGTGTATGACGCTTTTGTAATATAATGTAATAAGGTGTATTACAGTTTATTGAATGTTGTTTTCTGAGTTAGGAGAGCACAGGCCCATTACATGTAATTGAAGCACACTGAATTGAATAGGTTGGTTTAATTCATGGAATCAGTACTGGTAGATCTGCTGGGAAGACCCACCAAAATTATTTTATCAATTATAGAATTGCATATGATATAATGGAGACCATAATATACTCCAGATTTAGAAGATGTTGTAACTTAATGAACAAGCAATCTGGTTAAAGGTCATTTTCAAATAAATAATACTACTGATCCAATGTCAGTAGCATATGTACTCATAGCTGTTCTTCCTGATACAGGGATCATTTACATTAATTCACTCTCTCTCTCTCTCTCTCTCTCTCTCTCTCTCTCTCTCTCTCACACACACACACACACACACACACAACACACACACACACACACAGTGCCTTAAGATTTAAGAGGTATGAAAAAGACTGAAATTAGCTGATGTATAAAGGAACCAAAGTCTCATTAGCATACTGCTCTTCCCAACTAGTTAATTCATCATTTATACTCTAAAATCTTTCCTACAATTATTTAAAAGCCTAAATAATCAAATTTCAGTCAGAATGTTTCATGTTCTAAGTATTATCCATATTTTGGTATGGATATTAAGTAGTTATTTAAAAATAAATGGTCAATATATTTTTATCATAACATTCAGATTAAAAGTACCATGTTGCATTTAAAATGTCATGCAGAAAAAGAGTTTCTTTATCAATTGTTAGAGAACACATCAGCCTATAAGTGTTGTCACTTTAAGTTTACTTCAGAATATTTTGGGTTTTCTTACCATGACATGTTGATACATAGGTACAGACTATCACTTGGTCATTACTTCCATTAATAAGGGGATTTTAAAATAATTAATTATTGCATCTTAGATGCAGTATATGGCAGTTTTGAAAGCAAGAAAAAACAAGAGTGGCTGTTTTCATGCTTATGTAATCCTGACATATCAGGAGAGAACAGTGACTGGAAAACACAGGGCTGAAGATTCAGACAAATAAGAGTCTGAATCCAGATTTGTGGATATATGTATGTATGTGTACATGAATGTATTAATGTATGTATGCAGTAGTCCACTTAACACTTTATGAGGTTGATGCTGTACTTTAATAAGTGCATGCCTCTTGGGGGATGTTGTAAATATTTAGTCTCTAACATAAACATTGTAATATTTTACTTTTTTATATGGGTAAAGTAGAAATATGTTATGACACACTACTTTAGACTTAAAATAAAATACCAACGTGACCTCTTGTACTGTCAGTGAAAGATATCATTGTCCAACCAATGGATGGTGAATGGCCTTTTAAGTCCTTCTTCATCAGTCTGCAATGACTCTATGAGGCTGATTTGCTTTAATGTCTTTGAGAATGACCTCATTTTAGCATATTTAACTTAGTATGCATATTTTAGCCTGTTTTACTTGATATGAATATGCATGCTGAATTAATTAATATTTGTTATCTAATCCTCTAATGCTTTTTTCTTTTATTCATTTATAATTACCATTTTAAATTTAATTTTTATCATTTTAATGAAAATTTGTTTTATTAAATAATAACTTTACATGGTTTACTAATGACTATAAAGATTGGATCAGTAGGGCTTCCCTGGTGGCGCAGTGGTTGTGAGTCAGCCTGCCGATGCAGCGGACATGGGTTCGTGCCCCGGTCTGGGAAGATCCCACATGCCGCGGAGCGGCAGGGCCCGTGAGCCATGGCCGCTGAGCATGCGTGTCCGGACCCTGTGCCCCACGACGGGAGAGGCCGCAGCAGTGAGAGGCCCGCATACGGCAAAAAAAAAAAAAAAAAAAAAAAAAAGATTGGATCAGCACACTGAACAAAGAGTCACAGAAATCATTTCAAGAATGTCATAGCATTCCTAGATGTATGGGCAGTTTATGAATAGTTTCTTTCTGAAAAGAGAAATCAGAATATAGAGGCATAATTTATAAATTTGTTCTTAGTACAATGGCCAGTGGAAGAATTTTTTACCAGTAGTCTTTTCCCAGACTTTGCTATACTCACAGACCACAATTAATTAATCTGATGCCCAGTCTCTAGACAGTGCTCTCCCATAGAATTTTCTGCAGTGATGGAAATGTCCTTTATCTGTACTATCTAATACGACAGCCACTAGCCACATATGGGTATAGACACTTAAATGGTGGATATAATGGAGATGAATTTTAAATTTTCTTTAATTGTAATTTATTTAAATATAAATAGTCACATGTGCCTAGTGGCTATTGTGTTGGACAGCACAGCAGTACTTAATCTTTTTTGTGGTGTTCAGTAGAGGGGATGTTTTTAATAATTGCATTTTGACCCTTACTCTGATAAATTGTATTATTGTGGTTCATTGGGTTGCAAGCAACAGAAGTCAACTTTGAGTAACTTAAATTAAGAGGAGGATATATTAGAAGGGTATTAAGTTAATTCGTGGATTAAAATACGAATTGATCAACTAAGCTTCAGAAAGGCAGACAAAAAGTTCTCTCCAAGGACCTCAGTATCAGTAACCTGAGACTTTTAGAGGGGCTGCTGTTAAAGGGACTAAGCTTTAACAATCATCCAGAAAGAATCTTACTGTCTTCGTGGGTCAAGTTAGCTGAATGATAGTTTTCACATGATAATTTTTAATCATAAAATACTACATATTTATTTACTATTACATACAACTATATTACATAACATCTTTTTTCCTTATTATTTGACTATGGAATAGAATTTGGTTTCCCAACTTAAAAATATTAATTATGTTAAATAATAATGTACCCATCTGTTTAAAATTTAGTTAATTCATTTTCCCCCTAGATTAGTAGTTACTCAAAATTTAAAATATAAGGCTGAAATTGAAGAATAATTAGATGTGCAACTGATATGCCATACTTTTGATCTGCAGATAAACTATACTCTAAAGTATTCTTTTTAAGTGGAAAAAAAAGGACACTGATATAGACAAAATTTAATCTAAAAATATTACTTTAAATTTTTGAAAATGCAGTGCATGCATTTATATTATTAAATATCTTCTCTCATATCAGGAGGCAAATTATCGTCATTTGGAAAAATGCCAGTTCTTAAACTCATATATTACAAGTGAAATACCTGTTAAAGAATAAACTTCTCTATACTTCTGAATGTTTTCTCTGCTTTTAAAGTGCTTATTTATCTGGAATTGTCTGTTGAGATCGTTGTAGAAAAACTATACAAGAGCTCAATTCCTAGGTGTTTGTGGTGTGTTTAAGGGACAGATCACATCTGGTATAGAACTGAGAATCTGAGATATGTTTGTGTCTGACATGTGAAAACATACATGTAACTGATATTTTGGGGAACTGGCTTAATAAATTCTCAGCTAAGTTGTGTAGTTGAAGGTCTGTGTTAAATCTGCTGAAAAACCAACATTTTTTAAAAATTAAAATTCTAAAAATTGTTAGAGTACTAGTTTGCTAATAAGTTAATAATGAATAAATTTTGTAGAAAATTATATATTTAGGGTCATTAACAAATTAAAATATTTACAAATTACTGACCCTCTATTCTTAATTTTTTTTTTTTTTTTTTTTTTTTTTTTTTTGCGGTTCGCGGGCCTCTCACTGCTGTGGCCTCTCCCGCCGCGGAGCACAGGCTCCGGACGCGCAGGCTCAGCGGCCATGGCTCACGGGCCCAGCCGCTCCGCGGCATGTGGGATCTTCCCGGACCGGGGCACAAACCTGTGTCCCCTGCGCCGGCAGGCGGATTCTCAACCACTGCGCCCCCAGGGAAGCCCTATTCTTAATTTTTATATGCATCAGAAAATTTAGAGCATTCATGCAAAGGGAGACCAATTTATGTAATATGACTTGTCTTAAGTTCAGCCTTACTTGGACAACAGCATCCTATATGAAGAAAAAAAGACCAGTTTATTCTAGAATTAACTTAAGAGACTTTTTTTTTTTTTTGGGTGGTACGCGGGCCTCTCACTGTTGTGGCCTCTCCCGTTGCAGAGCACAGGCTCCGGACGCGCAGGCTCAGTGGCCATGGCTCACAGGCCTAGCCGCCCCGCGGCATGTGGAATCTTCCCAGACCGGTGCACAAACCCGTGTCCCCTGCATCGGCAGGCGGACTCGCAATCACTGCGCCACCAGGGAGGCCCTCGATGATATTTTATACAGACGTTTCTGAGAGGTTGGTGTGCCAATGGGGACCTGATTAAAGGGAGGGAGCCAGCTATGTGATTATCTGGAGGAAGAACACCTTACAGAGGAATAGCAGTGGCTCTGAAGTAGGAGCATGTGAAGCATATCTCAATTTAGGGGTTACCCAGTGTGCCTGGAGAAGAGTGAGCAAGGGGGCAAGAATCAGTACCCAGGTCAAAGAACTAGCATGGGTTCAGCTCACCAAGCACTGTTATTATTGGCTCAGTATAATGGGAAGCCATAAGAGGATTAAGAGTAGAGAAATTATATCATTTGGTTTTCATTTTAAAAGAATCACTATGGCTGCTATGTGACAAATAGATTGTGAGGTGCAGCCAGAACAGAAGTAAGTTGTCCAGTTAGGAAGCTTATAAAGTAGCCCAGGCAAGAGGTGATAGCTTGCATTAGAGTAGTACTGATGGATGTGGTGATTCATGGACATATTTCAGACATATTATGAAGGTGAATCAATAGGATTTGCTGATAGCTCACACATGGAAGGTGGGTAAAAGAGAAAGGTGACTCTATTGTGTCTCTTTCTTATTCTCTCTCAACTCTCTTCTTTCTTTAGTTATCCATCCTCCCTCTTATTTTTACCCCAATTCCTCCTTTCTTCTCTGTCTCTCACTTTTGCTCTCACATATACCTTATCCTTAATTTTCTCTTCTCTCCTGCACTTTCCTCCCCTCCTCCTGCTTTTATGTCTTCCTCCTTATCGTTTCCATCTTTTTTTCTCTCTTTCTCTCTCTCATTATTACTTTAAATCTAATTCTGTTGACTGTGTCATAAATGCATTGTAGAGAGCCAGAGCTGGGAGACCTACTGTAAGAAAGCTTTTCTTGACTAGGATGGTGAGCAGTACATATGGGTAAGTGGTTAGACTTGGGATTTGAAGGTTGAGCTAACTACATTTACTGATGGGTTGAGTATAATAGGTGGGGTAGGTAGGTAGATCATAAATGACTCCAAGGATTTTGCCCTGAGACAAGCGTAAATTGTGGTATCATCAACTGAAATGGAGAAGCAGGTTTAGCTGGAGGTTATGAATGGAGACAAGATTCTTTCTTTTTTTTTTTCTTTTTTCTTTAACATGTTCATTTTGGCCTACCTATTCAACATCAAGTGGAGATGTAGGGTAGTCTGGAGCCTAGGGGAGGGAGAGATCAAAGCTGGCCACATTGATTGAGTTATTGTAGCAGACACACCGTAGGGCGGTGTGGATGAGTAATGCCATTGTTAGATCCTCTTTTCTGGAGAGTAGGTGGAACCTGTGACTTGCATCTGACAAATAGACTCTGACAAAGGGGATGGAATATCATGCCCATGATTATGTTTTGTTATATAAGACTGTTTTACCAGACTGAAGAAAGAGATTCCCTTGCTGGCCTTGAGTAAGCAAAAATCATGTTGTGAACTGTCTATGGATAAGGGCCATATGGCGGGCCACTGAAGGTGACCTCTAGGACATGAGAGCTGCCTCCATCTGACAGCTGGGCCCTAAGTTAATTCTGCCAAAAACCTGGAGGAGTTTTAGAAGAAAATTCTTTCTTAGCTGAGTTATAGCTCAAGAGCTCAGCTATGAACACAGCAGCCTGGCAGACATTTTGAGTGCAGCCTCGTGAGAGTCTAAGCAGGAGACCCAGCTAAGCTATGTCTGAACTGCTCTCACACAGAAACTGCTAAGCTACTAAGTTTGTAGTAACTTGTTATGCAGCAATAGATAACTAATACAGTTGTCATGAACCATAGATGGTATTTGGTATGTAGAACTGGATGAAATCACTTAGAATATAATGTCCAACAACTATCAATCCAATACTGGTTATAGGTCACTTTTTAGTCAGTGTTTTTAAGCATTTTACTGCTGTCTCTAAACCTAAAGCCAAAGTCTCAGGAAAGAAAATCTTATTTGGCAAGGTTAGATGAAATGTCTAATCCATGAACTAAATAAATGTAGCCAGGAAGAAATCAGGGTGCCTCGAATAAACATATTGGCAAGGCCACCATCTCTGTGAGTAGGGGGAAGGGAAGTGCATTGATCATTGAATAGCAGTTATCAGAGAAGAAAGCCATGAGCTTGGCAAACACCTTCACATTAGTCTGCAAATCTGTCCACTTTTCATATATTTCTTGGCTAATTCACTTAGGGTCTGTACCAATCAGAATTCTGGATAACAGTTTTTCTGTTACATGACACAGTTTTTGAGGAAGTTAAATTCATTGTTAAAAGCCACATTTGTCATAGTACTGCATATCTAGGGAGACCTTTGCATTGATGTTTTTAAAAGCTGTATGAGAGACCTGACATTCTCTGACATGTAGTACTTTTATTTTGCTTAATTATAAAATAAAGTGCATATACCAGATGGGGAGCTGGCCATGTTTCTTCCTCCTTGACCTATAAAAAAAAAAAGATCAGGCTGCCTTAATAAAATGTACTTGATCTTCCAAAATGTGGACATTTATAAAACGCAACAACACTCTCAATTTCCACAGAGGTTAAAGAAAGGATAATCTATTTAGCAGGAGGACTGGCTGATAACACAGCCCCATCTCTTTGAGTATTACTATCACTCTATATAAGGTTTATTAGCAATGTCATTGGCTCTTTGCTCAAATCTTCTATGAGAATATTCTCTTTGGCCACAATCCAGGAAGGGGCAGGTATACATGACCAAGAAGTCCTTTCCTCCTGGCCTCAGTGATATGGTCCTGAAGTATATTTGTGACTCAAACTAGATCATTCCAATTTTCTCTTGGGCCAGTGAGTGGTGAAAGGTTTTGGACTTGGAATACGCAGTAACAATTGATTTAGTTAACAGTGGGTGCCAAAGAGGGACATTATAAGGAATTGGTGCTGAGGTTATTCTCTCAGGATGGCCTCACAGAACTCTATGATGAAGGAGAGGATACTCATTTGTGGAGAAGGCTGAGGTACTGGTGACATGGAGGTGGCTGTGGCAAAGCATAGATCAAAATAACTTCTGTTTCAGAGAAAGGGAACAGCTCTTGACCAAAGAGAGTTAGCCCCAGAGGATGTGTGGGTTGGTCATCTAATCATTCTTCATCTTATGAAACAGAAACATCTAAAAAAATTAAACTGTCATATACCTTAACTAATAGGTCAAAAATTATTTTAGTTTCTTTAGAATAAAGGAGGATTGTCTCAAATTTTGTCCACCTGGAAATTATTTCAGTGAAAGCAGAACATTAATTCATTTTCATGAATAGTTTTCTTTTTTGTGTGAAATTCTCATCAATTAATTTAAATGTCCATTTAAAAATGCTAAAGGGAGTATGTGGTAATTAATCCTAAAGTTGAATTTTCAGCTTTTCTTTCTAAATAGTGAGATTTTCAGTGTCTTTAGAATTCTTCATTTTACTTTGTCATAGTTTAGAAATTTTTGACATAAATAATGAAGTCATAACCAGAAATGTAATCTTTAGTTTGAAATACTCCTGAACAAGGGAGGGACATCAGCAAAATGGCTGTATAGGAATTTCCAGGGCCTGTTTTTACCTAGCAGCATCAATTTGAGTAACTATCCACCCATGGAAGTAACTTCATAAGCGCTAAGAATACCAGGTGAGTGATTGCAGGCTCCTGGCTCATCCCAGCACCTGCTTTCTCCAGGATATCAAAGAGATATATGCACTCCCACATTCACTGCTGCTTCTATTCACAATAGCCAAGACATAGAAACAACCTAAGTGTGTGTTCATAGATGACTTCGTATCTATGATGAATGGGTAAAAAAAATGTGGTATATATACCACATGTGGAATACTATTCAACCATTTTTAAAAAAAGGAAATCTTAAGTTTTGTGATAATGTGGATGGACCTTGAGGGCATTATGCTAAGTGAAATAAGTCAGAGAGAGAAAGACAAATACCATATGTTGTCACTTAACACGTAGAATCTAAAAAAGCTGAACTTAAAGAAATGGAGAGTAGAATGGTATTTGTCAAAGGCTGAAGGGGATGGGAGGGGATGTGAGATGTTGGTCAGAGTATATACTTTCAGCTATAAGATGAATAAATTCTGGGGCTCTAAAGTACAAGCTATAATTACCAGGGTATATTATGTATTATGTGACAACTGAAAATGTGATAGTACTGGACAGAGCAAGAAACCACTGAGTCATTCTCTCAGCCTAAATTACCAGGTGATTCTGCCCCTTAGAGGAATATCCAAAATTCAATACTCACATAGAAAGTGTGGTCAATGATGTCTGTATTGAATAATGTCTTATACCCTACACTGAGGGATTTGAATTCTTTCAAGCTCTGTACTGTAAGTGTCTTAACTTATATTATCCAAAGTGCCTGATTACGTTCACTTGGTTTGGATATTATGCCAATTCACTTGCTTTGGATATTATGCCAATTTTGTGTTATCAAACTGAAGCTGAGATCAATGGTATTTTCATCATTTTTGTCCTTCTCAGGTTAGTATAAATATCCTAAATCATCATAGATAATTGACCTTTATATTTTTCAAAATATATCTATTATATGGTTGATTCATAACTTAGAATTCATTATAGGCATTCACTTTCTTGATAAATGTATGCCAGATCGCTCCCTAGGATTTTAGCTAGAGCAGTTTCAGGTGTAAGATATCACAGACCATCCCTTAGTCCCTACAATATAATATTAAAATCAAAGTCATGAAAGTGTATACAACCCTGTCATTGTCAACTTTTAAAGAAAAATAAAGGATTTCTTCTCTTGCAAATGCATTGTTAATTTCTGTAAATTATAATCAGAATTAGGCATTCACTATGCTTAACTATTCAGTGTTGAGTGGAATGTTTTCATTTATTATTATCTTTGAAATTTATTTTATTGAAGTTAGTTGATTTATAGTGTGTTTCTACTGTACAGCAAAGTGATTCAGTTATACATATATATATACATTCTTTTTCATATTCTTTTCCATTATGGTTTATCACAGGATATTGAATATAGTTCCCTGTGCTATACAGTAGGACTTTGTTGTTTATCCGTTCTATATATAATAGTTTGCATTGCCAATCCCAAACGCCCAATCCATTCCTTCCCCTCCCCTTCCACCTTGGCAACCACAAGTCTGTTCATTATATCTGTGAGTCTGTTTCTGTTTCGTAGATAAGTTCTTTTGTGTCATATTTTAGATTCCACATGTAAGTGATATCATATGGTATTTGTCTTTCTCTTTCTTACTTCACTTAGTATGATAATCTCTAGGTCCATCCATGTTGCTGCAAATGGTATTTATTTCATTCTTTTTATGGCTGAGTAGTATATCATTGTACATATGTACCACATCTTTTTCCATTCATCTGTCGATGGACACTTATTATAGGTTGTTTCCGTGTCTCGGCTATTGTAAATAGTGCTGCAGTGAACACTGGCATGCATGTATCTTTTCAAATTTTATTTTTCTCTGGATATGAATATTTTAATTTATTAATCTCTCATCCATTAGATCACTGATTATGACACCAAGTTAAAGTGTAAAATTCACATGTGCATTGATTCTTTAAACCTCATAATGCTTTATATAAGTTTTTCAAAATGAAAGACCTATTTGAATATTAATATTTTCTGTGATATTCCTAAGTTGTTTTGTTGATTATAACACAATTAAAGAGAACTGTCTACCTTTACCAAGCCAGTATTCTCCTTTATATTTTCTTTTTTTCCTCTCTTATTTCATTTCCTTAGTTTTCTTGCTCATACATTTAGGGTGAACCATGTGAAATTGCAATTTCTGTCATTTCTTTCATTTGACTTAATATAAGAGAAGTTACAGTAGAAAATGAATAAATGTTTATGATACCAAGAGTATTTGTCTTTGAAGATTCAATGAATGATACCCCATGTCAATTTGTTTTTTTTTTTTTTTTGCTGTACACGGGCCTCTCACTGTTGTGGCCTCTCCCGTTGTGGAGCACAGGCTCCGAAAGCTCAGGCTCAGTGGCCATGGCTCACGGACCCAGCTGCTCCGCGGGATGTGGGATCCTCCCGGACCAGGGCATGAACCCGTGTCCCCTGCATCGGCAGGCGGACTCCCAACCATTGTGCCACCAGGGAAGCCCCACATGTCAAATTTTTTCTTGGGAAAAAAAATAACTTGGAATTTCCAGACAAACATTACATTTAGCATCATCAATATAAACAAACATTAGCATCATCAATATAAACATTATACATAGCTTCACCATGATTCTAAGATCAATTCATCTGAGGTTAATCATGTTGTAGACATTATTATTATACATTAAATAACATTTATCTTACAAAGAAAATGTAATATTTCTCTCTGAAAGCACAGAAAGCATATTCCTTCTTGATTAATTATTTTATCCTAAAGCTTGATGTATGACCAGTCATTCAAACTACTGAGTTGTGAATTCTGTATAAAAATTTCTAGTTATTATACAGATGACCTACCTTGATAGGATGATTCTGTAATGTCTTCTTCTTACTTTATAAAGTCAAGCTGTAAAGTCTGTAGGCTTGTAAATAAATAAATAATAATAATATGCTGCAATTATATTCTGTGTTAATATGAAATAATGAATAACTGGGTACCTCACTCTTTGTTAATATTTTATTATAACATGATGGACTATTATACAGCAGTGATGCAAACAACATGGAGTCAGTATTTAAAACAGTATCTAATGTCAGTATCTTGTACTCTAGTCAGATTAGGATTGACAGAAATGTTTTTTAACTGAAAGTAGCTTTAGTTCTTTTTTTAAGTACTGGAACTGTTGGTAGATGTACAAAACCATTTGGGATTTGGTGGCAGATACTCAGGTATCAAGACAGATAAGAGAATGCAATGTAAATATAGAAGTAAAGGGAACAGGAATTTTTAGTTTTTAAGAATATTGTTTGAAGTTAGGCTGAACAATAGCAGGAAGTATGTCTATAGTGATCCTTCATAATATGTTTTTAAAAATTACATTATGGAAATGGAGTGAACATAGTCACATTGGCTAACTAAGTTTCTTAAGTATTTTTCAAAAAAGGGCCTTATAGATATTGGCTAAATTGTGTTTTGGTGGAATTAAAGGAAAAGAAGATACAAAATTAGGCCACTAATTTAATCTATATCTTGTAGAGTAGAGGTCTATGGCAATTTTATTCTATCACAGGAAAATTACCTTCTATTCCTCCTTTGCTACCTTTTTCCTTTCTTCCCTCCCTTTCTTCCAGCCTCCCTCCCTCCTTCATTTCTTCTTTTCTTCCTTCTCCTTTTGGTGGAATTAAGACAAAGGGGGAAAATGAGTTGAGTAGGAGAGATGGGAAGTGCTCTTAATACCACAGAGACTTTCAATAGCAAAACGACAATCTTAGAGACAGGGAAAGATTTGTTAATTCCTTCACCCATGTGTTATGGAGGTCTTTTCTCCCCAGTAATGCTGTTTGTGAGATAATAATGATCTATCTTAGATATCCTTAGTGTTGCCCTGTCTATCATTATCACTGTAAGGCTCTTTATCCAATTTCATAGATGATAATTTCTAGTTTGTAAACCATTGGTTATCAGTTAAAAGAAATCATCCAGAACTAACACTTTGGCTAGTGTAATTAATCTTTATATAGTTTAATCCCTATTTGATGATGTGATCTGCATCAAAGAATGGAGTGTTTATTCCAAATCATACCCTTGGCCCTTGGTGTACTGATAATCAATTTTTACTGTCATTATAGTCATCTAGAAAAAAGGGGTGAGAAAATGATGTATCTCACATATAGGCCATCATTCATCATGTTGCAAATTATACTGTTTCACTAAATGAGGAATTCTGAATTCTTCACCTTCCTATGCAAGGTCAATTCTGGATATAAAACAACAAGGAACAATTAAGAATAATAAATGAATAATGACAAAAGTATTACAGATTAGTCTTTGTTTAGTTTACAATCTATAACATATTATATTCCAACTCTTAATTCACTTATACCAAAAGTATATACCAAATTATTATATGTAGTAGAAAATATATACTAAACCTTGCTTAAGAATCTTTAAAAATTCTGTAGCTACTCCAAGATTGGATATGTCATTACTTTAAACCAGTGGCTCTCAATGGGGATGATTCCTTCCCTTCAGGGGAAATTTGACAGTGTTTAGAGATATTTTTGTTTGTCATAACTTAGAGTGTACTACTGGTATCTACTAGGAGGCCAAGGTTGCAGCTAAACATTCTACGATGCACAGAATAACCCCTTTTAACAGAAAATTATCTGGCCCAAAATATCAGTGATGCTGAGGTTTTCAAATCCTGATTTAAACAAACATGCATTAAGCACTTCCTGTGTGCTTGATATTGTGCTTAGGAATATTTGGGGATACAAAATATGCCAGGTAATCAATACATTCAAGAATCTTGAAATCTCAGAGAAGAATTGAGTTGAAAGTCCAAATAATGATGATGATGATAGCAAATTGAATAATATATCACAAAAAGACAAAATAAAGCCATAAAGGCTCAGTAGAGCCCAACTAACACTTTCTTGGGAACTTAGTTTTACAAAGATTACAGCAGTTATGTTTGTTTTTTAAAAAAATAAAGTTATTTATTTTTGGCTGTGTTCAGTCTTTGTTTCTGTGCGAGGTCTTTCTCTAGTTGAGGCGAGTGGGGGCCACTCTTCATCGCAGTGTGCGGGCCTCTCACTATCTCGGCCTTTCTTGTTACGGAGAATAGGCTCCAGACGCGCAGGCTCAGTAGTTGTGGCTCACGGGCCCAGTTGCTCCGCGGCATGTGGGATCTTCCTGGACCGGAGCTCAAACCCGTGTCCCTTGCATTGGCAGGCAGATTCTCAACCACTGCGCCACCACGGAAGCCCCAACAGCAGTTATGTTTGGTTTTTTATTTCGTTTTCTCAAAGTAGATAATTTTTGTACAAGGTTACAAAATATTAAATGTACAGAAGAGTACTCACTGAAAAATAAATTCCCCTCTCTTCCCTTATCACCCTGACCACAACTTCCTTTTCCCAAAGGCAGTACTATTTCTATTTTTTTAAATAGATTCTATCCACAGTATTCTATTCCTTTAAAATAAATATATATCACATTGTATGGATGCATTATAATTTATTTAATCAGATCCCTATTGAAAAACATTTAGATTATTTCAATTTTATGTGATTGCTAACAAAGCTGAGATGAATATATTCTTGTGTACAACTGAGTGTGTATTTGGAAGATTGGCTCGAAGTAGAATTTTGGTTTCCGAATTTACATGAAATTTTTATTTTGAAAATTTTTTTCCAAATTACCCCCTGTCATAGCCAGTCTCCAAGATGTTTCCCAGTTATCCTTTTGTCCTGAAATATGTGCCTCTGTGTAGCCCCCTCCCACATTGAACAGTGCTGACCTATGTGAACAAATAAGATACGGAGAAAATATGTGACTACAGAGCCTAGTCATAAAAGACATCATAACTTCCACCTTGCTTTCTTTTGGATCTCTGGCTGTAGAGGAATCCAGATGCCATGTCATGAGGACACTCAAGCAGCCTTAGGAGAGGCTTATATTTAGACGAACTGAGGATTCCCACCAACAACCAGCACCAAATTGCTAGCCAGGTATGTGAGTCACTTTTAAGAGTGGATCATTCAGCCATCATCAAGCCTTAAAATGACTGCAGCCCTGACTAACATCCTGGTTGCATCCTAGTAAGGGGCCCTGAGCCAGGACTGCCCAGCGTAAGCTGCTCCCAAATTTCTAATCCAGAGAAACTATCAGAGAAGATAAATGTTTATTGTCATTTTTAAGCTTCTAAGTTTTGGGATAATTTGTTATGTAGCAGTAGGTAACTAATACATTCTTCATGGAAGTTGTTCCAATTTATATTTCCAATTTATATTTATATTTCTATCTACCCTTTCTAACACAGTGTGGTATCATTTTTTTTAATGCTTTACAATGAAGTAGGTAAATGATAACATGTCATTGTCAGTTGAATTGTACTTTTTTAGTGTGATTGAACATATTTTCAAGGATTATTTAAGAGTTATTTAATTCAATATGGTGTCTATTCACATACTTCGCTCATTTTTATACTAGGTTGTTGGTTGTTTTCTTATTTAGTTTTAGGAACTTTTCATGTATTGAGAAAATTTGCAATTTTTATGTGATACAAGTTGCAGATGATTTTTCCTCCTTTAGGTTTTTTAAAAATGATTTTTCAAATAAAGACATTTAAAAATTTTTGTAGTAAAAATTTTCAATACTTAAAAAAGGATTTCTGGACTTTGTGCCACATTTTTATTTATTTATTTATTTTTATTGGCTGTATCAGGTCTTTGTTGTGGCACACGGGATCTTCATTGTGGCATGCGGGATCTTTTTGTTGCAGCGCACAGGCTCTTCGTTGTGGCGTGTGGGCTTCTCTAGTTGTGGGGTGCAGTTTCTCTCTCTAGTTGTGGTGTGTAGACCCCTGAGCACATGGGCTCAGTAGTTGCGGCATGTGGGCTTAGTTGCGGTAGGATCTTAGTTCCCTGACCAGGGATCGAACCTGCATCCCCTGCATTGGAAGATGGATTCCTTACCACTGGACCACCAGGGAAGTCCTCGTGCCACATTTTAAAAACTCATCCCATTTCTGAAGTGGCTTTCAAAATCCTACCATGGATTTTCTAGTACTTCTTGGTATCCGTTTTTATATTTAAATACTTAATTCATTTGGGGTTTATTTTCTTTTAAGGTATAAGGTAAGGATTCTGCTTAATTTATTTTCTTGTTCCAAATAGTCATTCAAGTTGTTGAAACACCGATAATTATGAACCAACCTTTTTCCTAATTTGAAATGTTTTCTCTCTTTTATACTAAATTGCATTTGTATTTGGATGAATTTCTGGTCTTAAATATATCTAGTATATTCTGCTGGTTGAGCTGTCTACCAACATTATGGTACTGTAGGGCTACATTGTTTTCATGATATACTAATTTTCAGAATGATTCTCACTCTATTGACTCATTCACTTCAATATTTATTGAGTACTTGCTGTATGCCAGATGTTTTAAGTGTTCAGGAAAAAGAATTTCTATCTTCGTAAAAATACACTTCCTAATGGAGAAAACAATCAACCCTAAAACAAATCAATCTATGATATGAAGAAAATAAATCAGTATAAATCCTATATTTTATATGGGATTTTCAATGATAGTTTCTCTGAGGAGGTGACATTTGATGTGAAATTTGCATGGTTGTGATTTTATAGAGTAAAAGCATTGTTGACAGATGGGACAATGTGTGCAAAGCTGATAGGTGCTTAAAATGCATATTTGAGGAATATTACTATAGAAAAGTGAAAAAATAGGGCAGTGGTAGAAAATATGTTCAGAGAAATATTCAGGTCCTAGAATGCCCTGTAGACCATGTGAAGAACTTTGAATTATAGGGATGTAGAAAAGCCGTTGCAGCAGGTCAGTGATGGGATGGGATCTGATTGATGCTATCAGAGGAACACTCATTGTTTTAGGGAATAAGAGTCATGAGTGGGAGGGGGTGAGTGAGAGGAGGGCAAGAGTGGAAGCAGGCAGTCCAGTTAGGGTATTTCAGTAGCCCAAATGAAAGATGATGGTGGCTTGGGCCAGCCATGGTGGTGGCAGAGGTGCTCTGAATCCAATAAAAACTTGTGGAACAGCTGGTGTAATTTGCCATAGAATCAATTTGCCTTACTAGAAAAATAAATCCTATATTTATTTTAGTAGACACACATTAAAATTATAAATTGACATAGGCAGGATTACTATCCTTGTATTCTTCAGTAGTTTTTTTAACTCAGAAATGTAAAATGTATTTTCTATTGATTTATGTCCACAGTAAAACTTTAAAATTTCCTTCATAGACATCTTTCTCATTCCTTGTTCCTTTTTGGTCTTTTTTGTTGTTCTTGTAAATGATGTTGTATCCTTTATAATATCTTCTAACTGGTTGTGAACCAACATCAACTGCCAGACATGTGAGAGAACAAGTGTTCGTACTGTTCCTGCCTGCAGGAACCTGATCGTTGTAGAGCAGAGAAGAGCCATCCCTGATGTGCTCTGTCTGAATTCCTGACCCACAGAATCTATGAAGATAATAAATAGTTGTATGGAGTAATTTGTTACACAGCCATGAAAACTGGAACATAGATGCATTCTCTCTCTTCAATTTATAGGATTCAGTGAATAGAAATTGGATCCCCTTATTTTGAATTGGCTCCCCAATTATTTTTATGGAGGTATAACATTGTAAAAATGAACCAAATGTAAATATATGGGTCAATGAATGACCACAAATGAATACTGGAGTGACCAACATCCAGGAAAAGAAACAATGCTCAAAAATGACTTATTTATGGCTTTTTTTTTCTTCCATTCATCCTTGCCTTCTACCACATGAGGTACAGGAAGGCTCTCACTGCTTGCCCACTTACTCTTTTCCCTTATTGTAAACAAATAATATTTGGTTTTGTATCTCAGAATGTGATACTTATATCTGGAGAAGTGTATTCTACCAGCAGGGTCAGGGATATGCAGCTGGGTGTAACCACTCTCCACATTTTCCTGCATTCTGCTTGACCTATGATACTTTTGGCAGTCCTTTAATCTGTTCTGTTATTTTGTTGGCAATGAGGTTCATATATCTGTTCTTTCCTAGCATTTTTTGAGGGAAGCAGTGATTTCTGATAAAAGAATAGACAGACATTGGAATTATTTATTTAAATAATAAACTTTATTTAAACTTTTAAAAACTTTTATTTAAACTTTTAAAAATGGCATTTCTTATGGTATAGCATGTAATCTTGGCCTTGAAAAGTGGATAGGATTTTGAGAGGTGGAGAGGACAGTGAAAGGGGTGCACTTAGGGATAATCGTACAGGATGAGAACAAACAAAAAAGCATGGTGTACAAATATAGTTAGCAACCTATTACTAAGTGTTGAAAATGAGTTCAAATTATATTACAAAGCTATAGTAATAAAAGCAGTATGAGATTGGCATAAAAACAGACATATAGGCAATGAAACAGAATAGAAAGTCCAGAAATAAACCTATGGTCAATTAATTTATGACAAAAGAGCCAAGGATATACAACGGGGAAAGGAGAGTCTTGTCAATAAATGGTGTTGGAAAAACTAGACAGATACGTGCAAAAGAATGAAACTGGACCCCTCTCTTACACCATACACAAAAATAAGCTCAAAATAGATTAAAGGCTTGAACATAAGATCTGAAACCATTAAATTCCTAGGAGAAAACATGGTGGTTAAGCCCCTGGATGTCAATCTTGGCAGTGATTTTTTGGATCTGACAACAAAAGCAAAGGCAGCAAAAGCAAAAATAAACAAGTGGGACTACATCAAACTAAAAAGCTTCTGCACAGCCAAGGAAACCATCAACAAATTGAAAAGGCAACCTACTAGTGGGAGAAAATATTTACTAATCATATGTCTGATAAGGGGACTAATATCCAAAATATATAAAGAATTCATACAACTCAATTGCAAAAAAATCTGATCTTTTAAAATGGGCAGAGTGGGCTTCCATGGTGGCGCAGTGGTTGGGGGTCCATCTGCCGATGCGGGAGACGCGGGTTCATGCCCTGGTTCGGGAGGGTCCCACGTGCCACGGAGTGGCTGGGCCCGTGAGCCATGGCCGCTGGGCCAGTGCGTCTGGAGCCTGTGCTCTGCAGCAGGAGAGGCTATGGTGGTTAGAGGCCCGCGTACCACAAAAAAAATAAAAAATAAAAAAATAAAATGGGCACAGTATCTGAATAGATATTTTTCCATTGAAGACATACCAATGTCCAACAGGTACATAAAAAGGTGCTCAATATCACTAATCATCAGGGAAATGAAAATCAAAACTACGAGATACCACCTCACACATGTTACAATGGCTATCATCAAACAGACGAGATAGCAAGCGTTGGTGGGGATGTGGAGAAAAGGGAACCCTTGTGCATTGTTAGTGGGAATGTAAATTGGTGTAGCCACTATGGAAAACAGAATGGAGGTTCCTAAAAAAATTAAAAATACAACTACCATGTGATCTAGCAATCCCACTTCTGGGTATGTATCCAAGGGAAATGAAAACAGGGTATTAAAGGGATGTCTGCACTCCCATGTTCATTGCAGCATTGTCTACAATAGCTAAGACATTGAAACAACCTAAGTGTCCATCAATGGATGAATGGATAAAAAAGATGGAGTATTATTCAGCCATGAGAAAGAAGGAAATCTTGCCATTTTTGACTACTTGGATGGTTTTTGAGGGCATAATGCTAAGAGAAATTAGTCAGACAGAAAGAGACATTCTGCATGTTATCATTTATATATGGAATCTAAAAACAACACAAAAAACACATACAAACAGAGAGTAGAAAAGTGGTTGCCAGGGGCTGGGGAGTGGGGGAAATAGGGAGAGGTCGATTGAAGGGTACAAACTTTCAGCTGTAAGATGAATAAGGGAGTAAGGTCTGAGGACCTAATGTAAAACATGGCGACCACAGTTGATAATACTGTATATATAATTGAAATTTGCCAAGAGAGTAGAACTTAAATGTTCTCATAAAAAACGAAAGCAGGGCTTCCCTGGTGGCGCAGTGGTTGAGAGTCCGCCTGCCGATGCAGGGGACACGGGTTCGAGCCCTGGTCTGGGAGGATCCCACATGCCGCGGAGCAACTGGGCCCGTGAGCCACAACTACTGAGCTTGCGTGTCTGGAGCCTGTGCTCCGCAACGAGAGGCCGCAACAGTGAGAGGCCCACGCACAGCGATGAAGAGTGGCCCCTGCTCGCCGCAACTGGAGAAAGCCCTCGCATAGAAACGAAGACCCAACACAGCAAAAATAAATAAATAAATACATTTAAAAAAAAAAAAAAAAAAAAAAACGAAAGCAAGAAAGAAAAAAAAAGAAAGGAATAAAATGAATTAGGAATGTTGCTAGGCACCTGGAATAGAGGACTCCTATACTGACCTATCCTGTTCTCAAGGAGGTCAGAGTATGGAGGGAGCAGCAATCACCAGTGTTTGACTGAAGTCATGAATGATCATGAGGATCAATTTAGTCTGGGGCCAAGTTCTCACTGAATCTCAGGTTACTCATTAACAAATATGTAATTCAGTAAACAAAGAAGGCATTGTACATATTATATATGCCACATCTTCTTTTTCCATTCAACTGTTGATGGACACTTAGGTTGCTTCCATATCTTGGTTATTGTAAATAATACTACAATGAACATAGGGGTGCATGTATCTTTTTATAATACTGTGTTACTTTTCTTTGGATAAATACCCAGAAGTGGATGCTGGTTCATATGGTAGTTCTATTTTTAGTTTTTTGAGGAACCTCCATACTGTTTTCCATAGTGGCTGCACCAGTTTACATTCCCACCAACAGTGTACTAGGGTTCCCTTTTCTCCACATACTCACCAACATTTGTTATTTGCGGTCTTTTTGATAATAGCTATTCTGACAGGTGTAAGGTGATATTTCACTGTGGTTTCGATTTGCATTTCTCTGATGATTGCTTTGTTGAGGATCTTTTCATTGTCATATTATTTTATATTTCCACTGAGAGTGTTCAGAAGTTCCATTTGTTACACATCTTTGTCATTATTTGTTAATTAGCTATTTTAGTTGGTGTTAGCCTGGTATATCGTTGTTTTAATTTGCATTTCTCTAATGACTAATGATGTTTAGCAATTTTCTTGTCCTTATTTGCTTATTATTCATATTTTTTCTTTTGGTGAAATGTATGTTCCATTATTTTGTTCAGTTTTAATGGGATTGTTTGATTTCTTATTATAGAATTTTAAGTATTCTATATATATGTGCAAAACATCATTTATCAGCTACATGTTTCTCTACTAATGTCCTTTTTCTGTTTCCAGGTCCAATCCAAAATACTACAGTGCATTTAGGCATCATGTCTCCTAGTTTCCTCCAGTTTATGGAATTTTCTCAGTAGTTTCTTGAGAGTTTTAAAGATTACTGGTTAAATGTTTTGTAGAATATCACTCAATTTGGGTATAGCTGATGTTTTCTCATGATTAAACTGAGGTTCTGGGTCTTAAGGAAGAATACCACATAGAGGAAATGTCTTTCTCACTGCATCCTATCAGATGCACATGATACCAACATATATTATCACTGGTGAGCTTAACCTTGACCACTTGTTGGACAGTGTGAAAGGTTTCTCCCCTGTAAAGTCACTATTTTTCCCCTTCCATAGTCTGTTCTTTACAAGTGAGTCATTAAATCCAGCCCAGACTAAAAAGTAGAAGAATTGAGCTCAATTTTCTGGAGGTAGGAGTATAAAAAATTTTGTGTAGGTGTTAAAATGACCATAATAATTAATACATAATTTTTGGAGGGGATACTTTGACACTATGCAACTATCCTGTTTCTCCTTAAAGTTTTGTCCTCTAGTTTTAACACTCATCAGTATAACTTGTTTGCAGCAATTGTTACTGTTGTGTTCTTAATGGTGATTTTCTGTTTCTCATACTTCTACATTTAACCTTTGGAATACTTCTGTAAGGAAGGTTTGTTCTTTCTCTCCCATTTGTTTATTTAATTTGTTTATTTAAAAGTTTGGAAAACTTTTTCTGATAAGGTTCAGAGAGTAAATATTTTAGACTCTGAAGACTAGATTTTGAAGGAAAAATCAAAAGTACCTATTACTCTAATAACTTGCTGTAAGACATTGTTCCAAACTTTGCAACCTTTCGTGATTCTGGCATCTGTGGTCTACTCTTAATTGTGTGTGTGTAAAAGAGCATTTCATAATAAGACATATCTTTTTAAAAACTGAAACATTTGAACACTGTCTTCTGGATATATTTTAGTTAATGGAAGGTAAAATATGCTTTTGAGAGAACTTGGTGCTGTTTGAAGAGTTGACAATTGAAAGATATTTTTTCTTAGTGGAAACACAATCTCTTAAAAGCTCAGCCAACTTCAGATGTGGGTTCCTGTATTTTGTAGATGATAAAACTGATGCTTGGAGGACTTAAGTAAATTTTGTGAGGTCATATATAGGGCTGGGACTAGAATCTAGACTGTAATACTAGTGAGCTGTTTCTTCCATTATCCTTTGCTGCCACATACAAGAAGAAATGACTATGTCAGATAAAAAATGTAGTTAAGCTAGTCTTTTAAAAAGTTTTACAACTATATTGATTTGAGCGACCATTACATATAATATTGGAAAAAGAAAAGTTAAGCTGGTCTTTTAAAAAGTTTTACAACTATATTGATTTGAGCGACCATTACATATAATATTGGAAAAAGAAAATCCTTGTCTATTTGGTAATTATGACTACTCAATGCTGGGAAAGGTGGCAAGCAATAAAGAAGTGTACAGAAACAAAACAAGAGCTCTGGCTACTATGTGTTTCAGCAATTGTCAGGAAAGATGAATTAATACGAATTCCCCAGAGGTGGCATGATATGTAAGACTAATAAAACGATACCTGATAATTCCCTTGAAGAATGAAAGAATAACCTCAAAGAAGAATCAGAATTAACAAGAAATGTGATCAATCTTTCACAGCACCATGAAGGTTAGAAAGATAAAGCTATAGTACTCCAAAAGCCATGAAATTACTTCTAAAGGCAATAATCAATTTAGTGGGAAACATTAGAAAACTACAAGTCAAAAACAACATCAGCAAGAATGGTAATCCCTGGAGGTCACAACCATTGAACAAAATGCCTGCTAAATCCTGTTTCCCTCCCCCTGCTTCTCAGCTAAGATTGATTCTATGCTGAATTCTGAGCCTGAAACAGCTGTTTCCTGAGAAGTCTTTTCACTTACTAAGAATTACCTTTCCTTCCCTGCTTTTTACAAAAAAGGAAGGGAGGGAGGGAAGGTGGGAGAGAGGGAGGAAAAGAAGAGGGAAAAAAAGCCTACCATTGTCCAATTTCTTCCTTATTATTTTCTTTTCTTGACTGGTTGATCAAAAGACCTTCAATGAAATAGATTAGTTCAGCATTCTTGTGTTTCTCACAATACTATAATTGTGTAAATCATCACAAGTAATGATTTTCTTGATCATTTCAAGTCTTTTCTGAGTAATATACATTGCTCTTGCTCTGATAATCTACATTGACTCTCTTTTCACATTCGATTTTCAATTGAAAATTTCAGTCCATAATTACTTATTAAGTTTGCACTTTGTTATGCCCTGTGGATACTGAGATGGAAGTTCATCTCAGTATTCAAGCAAAAACTGATGTCTAATTAAGTAGCTCCTTATTCCGTTTGAGAAAATCTTTTTCCATGTGAGGTAGAACAACTTTGGACATTGGCTGGACAAGTGTAGCCAGGTTAGAATGATAGTTTACTGTATTTTTCTAAGTTTTGTAAAATGAACACATATGATCTTTGATAATCACAGTAATATTAACCTTTTTTAAAAAATTAAAGACATCAAAACAGAAATTTAGATGGACTAAAAATGAGAAAGGTGAATATATTTTATTTCTTTAATTTTACTTATATATTTGCTTATACATTTAGTTTTCATCACATAATAAATATACCTCTTTGGGCTTCCCTGGTGGCGCAGTGGTTGAGAGTCCGCCTGCCGATGCAGGGGACATGGGTTCGTGTCCCAGTCTGGGAGGATCCCACATGCCATGGAGTGGCTGAGCCTGTGAGCCATGGCCACTGAGCCTGCACGTCCGGAGCCTGTGCTCCACTACGGGAGAGGCCACAACAGTGAGAGGCGCGCATACCGCAAAAAAAAAAAAAAAAAAAAAAATTAAATAAGTATATAAATAAATATACCTCTTTGAAGGAACAATTGATTCTTCCATACACTTCTCCTCCTCACTCTCAAGTCCCATTACCTAGAGATGGGCATTTCCAATTACTTAATTCATTGTTCTAGTGCTTTAGTTCATATTTCTAAATAACATGTACATACTGATACTTGCTGATTTTCAGTTACAGATATCTATTGAATTCTTTTTTCAGCGGCCATGGCTCACGGCCCCAGCCGCTCCGCAGCATGTGGGATCTTCCTGGACCGGGGCACGAACCCGTATCCCCTGCATTGGCAGGTGGACTCTCAACCACTGCGCCACCAGGGAAGCCCTATTGAATTCTTTTTTAAAATTAATTAATTTAATATATTAATTTATTTATTTGGTGGCACTAGGTCATAGTTGCGGCAGGCAGGCTCCTTAGTCGCAACTTGCCAGCTCCTTAGTTGCAGCTCGCCAGCTCCTTAGTTGCAGCATGTATGTGGGATCTAGTTCCCTGAGCAGGGATTGAACCTGGGCCCCCTGCATTGGGAACTTGGAGTCTTAACCACTGCACCACCAGGAAAGTCCCTGTCTATTGAATTCTACTGGATGAGGTTTTACTTCTTCTCTTTGGCTCCTCTCCTCCCATCACACACAGTTTCCCTCTTCCTGCAGTTCCAATACACATATTCATAATTGTTGATTAAGTCAATATTTAGCATTTGCAATATTTATGCATAACTAAATATTAATCACAACAAAGGCTGTCTATTTTCTGGCCGCATAAAATATACCTTTGGTTTTCTGGGAAAGAAACTGTGTTGACTCCCTCCCATTGGTAACTTCTGGCTTCTCCCTGTGGTAACACTGACTTTTTTTCCAGTCTCCCAAAGGAAACACACTTCACAGTGAAGTAGTGAGCAAAAAAGATTTTACCAAAGACCCGTTAGGGGAGGCTTTAAATGGGCATGGGTCATATACTATATGCCACACAACATTTTCGCTTCTCAAAAATCTCCCTGAGGAATCAGTTCCCATGTCTTTTTTTCTAGGTTGCCTGACAGTGAAGATCTTTCTGTTTTCCCTCCCTCCTAATAATTTATGTAATTCCCTGTGCATAGAGCTGTCTCTAATTCTCCTGCCTTTTGCTTTGCCCCAATCCTTTCTGATGGTATGTATTGTAGTTCTTCTCAGGCTTTTCATCCTCAGAGACAAACTATGACATCAAAGGCATGTCTGTGAAAGAGCTTTGTGTCAGTCAGGATAGGCTAGGTTATTCCCTGGTAACAAATAACCCCTAAACATCAAGTACTTAATATTTTTAAAAAATTCTTGCTCATGACACACGCCCAGTGGAAGTTGGTAGGAGGCGGTCTGCACCAGGTTGATTTATGCTTCCATGATCACGGCCATAGCAGGAAAGGTAACACATGTCATTTTCACTCATATTTTATTAGAAAAAACAAGTCACATCACTACACCCAACTTTATTAGAAAAAGCAGGTCACATGTTCACACCTAACTTTATTAGAAAAAGCAAGTCACATGTCCATACTTAACTGTAATACTTACCCTACTGTGTGCCAAGAAGGAGACAGTATATTTTATATTTTAATATAGCTCTAATGACAACCTTAACCACTATAGTGCGTTTAGGAACTCTCTATACTGCAAACAAAGGAGACTCTTACAAATAACATATATATATATACATATATAGTTATTGTTATTGCTACATATATACTATTCATAGAAAAATCTCGACAAAATTCAACAGAATTTCATGGTTTCTTTTATATTTACATTTATTGGGAGTTGCTGACCTTCTTGAATCTTTGAGCTTATGTTCTTCTCCAAAAAACTTGCAAAATGTTTGCCATTTACATTAAATATTTTTCTGCCCAGGTCTCCTACTTTCTTTTAGAGAGTCCCATTGTTACACTGTTTGATATTGTCCCACAGGTCATTGCAGCTCTGTTCATTATTTTTCAGTTTATTCACTGTTCATTTTGAATAATTTCTATTAATCAGTCTTTACATTCTTTAACAATTTCTTCCACTATCTCCAGCAATTTTTCATTTAAATTATTGAATTTCAGTTCAACTTTGGCATTTTTTATTGTTTTCACTTCCCTCCTGGGTTCTCTTTCTCCTTACTCATTATTTTCTGATTTAAATGAAATAAACATTTTACTTTTCTGCTTTAAACATATTTAAAATAGCTTCCTTAATGTCTTTGTCTGCTGAATCCAACATAGTTGCCTGATCATCACTGATGTGCTTTAGGGATTGGTGCCCATCCCCTTGAAACCCAGGCATCTTTATAGAGATAATTCTATCTGGTCCTCCATTGCCTGATCACTCACAGAAATGGTGAAATCACAGAGCTGACCACTGCAGAAGAGGGCCTCTAATGGCCACCCCAGGAAAAGTCTGAAGTACTGTAATCTGGACTCAGCCTGAACTAATGTTGTTTTTTCTGGGATCTGCTAACACATCTGTTTCTATTGTACAGATAAGAAATGACTGTTAGGGCATTGGCGACTCCTTTTCTAAGCCATTAGATTGAACTAGTCTCTATCTGGAGTGAGAACCTATCACTCTAGGGTCCCCTCTTTAGTCAGGGATCTTAGTTGGATTATGAGGCCAGGAGGGGACACTACAAATTCCCTTATGTAGTTAAACATTAATTGTGAGTCTTAAATACCCAAGTAAAGGACCACTCATTTGGGAAGTACATAATGTGTCATAAGTTTCATCTTTGGAGTAGATAATTTGTCATATACATTTTACCACCTCTTGGTGTCTGGGGTCTACCTCTATGCATCTGTTTTATAGCATACATTTTTAAATTACCTTTTAAAAGATCATTTTCACTTTTAAAAAAGTGAAAATAACTTTTTTCTCATTACATATATTTTGATAGCTTCTAGGAAAAAGGAGGGCCCAATTAGCCTGACTCACTTCAACTTATCCATTGGATACCAGTCTAATAGAGGAAAATGTAATCTTCCTTACCTTAAAACATCTTCAAAAGGCATTCTTCTGTGAGTTTACCTGTAAATTCATTAATTATCACATTAACTTAAAGTAATATAAAGGCTATTTAAATTTTTCAGAAGGTGACATCCCAACTTCTGAGAAATGAAAACGAATCTAAGGCAAAACCTTAATTATTACATGCATATTTTGTTTGTTACCGTAACACATTTAAGTTTTAATTATTAAAACTCTAAAATAAAAACTAATGCTGAGAACATTGAAAACACTGAAAATAAATTTATCTCAGAGAGTAAAATTCTAGTCAGAAACTGAATATCAACTATTAAACATTAACTGTAGGGTGTTGAGAAAAGGATATTAGTATAATGATAATCTAGGCATTTACTCACAGCAGAATATATTTCTGATTGAGAGTAACTATCATTTCAGGTCCACTAAGCAAATATATACTACCCATTCATTTCATGCAAACCTCTGACAAACTGCCTATGGAAACAAATGTCTCTCGTTGCTCAACTAGGCTGGGTTCAAGTTGGTGGCTTGGGGGTGAAAGGTTGTGGATTCTGTTATCAATCATCTAAGCGACGCATTCCTCCAGGAGCAAAGCAGTGACTCAGTCAAGGAAGGGAAGAATTATTTGATTCAACTCATTAACACATTGTTAGCAAATATCATCTTGTATAAAATATGAACAGCATTAAAAGTAGCTACTTTTTATTGGAACATATGGAACATATGTGAAGAAAATGTGCCAAATCCAACATTCTGTAAATTGCTATGAATTGTTAGTGAGAAGATTCATTTGCAGTTCTGAGGCATTTCTTGCCTGTGACTGTCAAACAATGGCAGTATGATGGATTGAGTTACCCCAAGCAGATGTCTCATGAATACAGTCTGTGGCCTCTGTCAGATAATATTACAGACCTGACTTTTACACTCACTGTTAACATACTTGTGGAATAAGTTATTTTAGCTTTCTGCCACACTATTTTTTATTTTTTTGTGTTAGATACACAGTAGACAGTAACAAATGATTGTGGATATGTAGCTGGCAGAGCAGTCAAGAGCTGCAGTTTGGGATACTCGTCGCTTCATGAGGATAGCTCACATACATAATTTCTGAAAACAGAATACAAAAAGATGAAGACAGAATATAGTCTTGTGATTAGCTAGCCTTAAATATTCAATAAAAATGTGAAATGTACTCTTGGGCTTTTCTCTGAGATAATCTGAACTTCTAAAACACTGTGACATAATACCTTTTCTGAAAGGATTCCAAAATGGTTTCAACTGCAATTTTATGCCAAATTTATCAGCTGCTTACTTTATGACATATAGTGTTCTAGAATACAGAAATGGACAAACCCAACAAGTTACCTAGCTTTGTGTTACTTATATTCTACTGAGAAGAGATAATATAAATGCATAAACAAATGATAATGATAGTTTTAGTAAGATAAGTGAAACGGGAGTCATGCAGTTTTATACCTTAGATAGGTTATTCATAAAAGGCCCGTATGAGGAGATAACGTGAGTAGAAGTTTGAATAAAAAAGAAAAGTTGTGAGAATATTTAAGGTAAAAATCATTTCAGACAGAAAGGACAATTAAAGGACTATCATAGAGAATTTGCTTGGAGTGTTCAGGAATTGGCAAGAAGATCAGTGTGGCTGGATAAAAACGAATGAGGGAAGGAAAGGCAGGCTATGAGATGAGAGTTATCCATGGACTAGATCATTTGGGACCACAAGTTATATAAATGCTTTGGGTTTTGTTCCAGGTGTCATAGGTACGGTTAGAAGGCTTAAGAGCAGGGAATTGATACATTATTTACCTGTTAAAGAACTCCTCTGGCTGTTGTGTGGAAATAGACTCTAGAGGGTTAAGAATTGAAGAAAAGAAGCTATTACAGTAGCCCAGGCTAGAATTCGTGATGGATGGAACCAAATGACTATAAGAAGTAGTATTCCTCCTCAGGACGTAATTAAGGCTGATAGGATTTTGAGTCCAAGAGGAACAAAGGCATCAAGAATGTTTCTAAGAGGTTTTACCTGACCAGCTGGGTAAATGGTGGGGCCATTACCTTAGTTATGGAACATTAGAAGAGATGCTGTTTTGAATGGCAAAGGGATCAACACTCTATTTTTGACAGGATAAATGTATGAGAAGATGCCTGTTAGATCACTGTATTTATTTTCTATGCTACATGACAAATCATCACAAACTTAGTGACTTAAAACAGCCCAAATGTATTTTTTCACAGTTTCTGTGGGATTGGAATGTCTTGCTGTGACTTAGCTGGATTCTCTGCAAGCCTGGAAATAAGCTGTGAGCCATCTGGGTTCTCATCTGGCAGCTTGATTGGGGAAGGATCTGCTTCCAAGCTCACTCACATGGTTGGCAGACTTCCTTTCCTTGCAGCCTTAGAAGTTATGGAATCTTGCTTCTTTAAAATCAGCGAGGAGAGCAAGACTCTAGAGCAATCAGCTAGTCTTACATAATGTAACATAATCACAAGAGTGATGTGCGATATTCAAGTCACAGCCCTGCCCACACTCAAGGAAGGGGAGGGGATTCTACAAGGGCATGAAAGCCAGGATGTGAGGATCTTGGGGACCACCTGAAAGTCTATATACACCCAAGTGGATAAACTAAGTAGGAAATTGAATATATATTCCAGAAGGAATATCAAAGCTGGAGAGAGAAGCTTTAGAGTTATCAAGGTATTGATATTTCAAAGCCTTGGGTCTGGAGGAAAATATAATCAATAGTGACATGGAAATGATAGTCATTTTGTGTCTAGACTAGACTAGAGAGGGAATATTCCAATCAACTAGATTTTTTTAAAAGGTGCAGAAAATAATCCTAGGATCAGTTTTGCTACTTAATGGGTCAGTTCTTGTCTGCCTTAACATGGTTGCTACTCTTAACTAATTGTTGGCTACTATCAGAGGGTTAGTGTGTGCCACACAAATAATGTGCTAAGAGTTTTTTTTTTTTTTTTGCGGTATGCGGGCCTCCCACTGTTGTGGCCTCTCCCGCCGCAGAGCACAGGCTCCGGACGCTCAGGCCCAGCGGCCATGGCTCACGGGCCTAGTCGCTCCGCGGCATGTGGGATCCTCCCGGACCAGGGCACGAACCCGTGTCTCCCGCATCGGCAGGCGGACTCTCAACCACTGCGCCACCAGGGAAGCCCCTGTGCTAAGAGTTTTTAAAAGGTCATCTCACTTTATGCCTGTAATAAACTAATGAGAAAGACAATATTGCTGTTTTTAATTGATAAGAAAACTAATGCTTCATAGTGCCTCCCTTTGTGTCCAACTTGCCTGGGTCCTGATTCCAAGTCTCCACTTCTGATCACTGATTGGTGTTCTTTATGCCTGCATGGGTTTGCCATTCTTCTTGATTTGTTTTGTCTTGTCCACCATCCAGATAGTATCAAGTTACTTCCTCCTTCCCTTGGGAGCTGTCAACATATACTTTGCAGACTGCAATTGGTTCAACACTGTGTAATAGACATAATATTTTACAAATTTCAATATTTTCTCTAAAGACTAAGATATCTGAGCAATTCAAAACTGAATTAAAGTAGTGCACAGGAAGGAATAGGAAAGATCTATTAGTTTGAACCTAAAGAAAGAGGAAGTCCAAAAGAAAAGAAGGAAGGTATTTTTGAGCATGAGAGAAAGAAGTAAACATATTCATCATTCTTACAATTACTATGCAAGTAGGCTATATGCATTATATGTAAGAATAACCCAGGAATTATGGCTTGAAGAATGAATTTACTTTCTTAAATATTAAATAAATGATGACACAAAATATGTTTCTCGATTATGATGGAATGCATTATAGTAGAAATTTTAGTTGATTCCTTTCTGTCATTTTGTACTTAGCTCCTGGTGAATGGTTATAACTAATACATATTAGACAGTGCATTCATTTACTGTGGTTCAAATTATATGTAGGATGTGGTTTTAATACATCTCTTTCACTCTAAGTATTGTTATCCTTGACCCAATATTAGCATTAAGATATGTCTCTATTGCATATTCAAATCAAGGTGTACAAGTACATAGAAGATCCTTTTTCTCACTGAAAAACAGTCCGAGAAAAAATAATTACAGTTAAAAAAAAAAAAACTCTGAAATTTACATTAGGTTTTCCTATGGAAAACCCTGGTCTAATATTTCTGCATAGATGTTTTGAAGAATACAACCTTAATGATTCTAGATATATGCAAATCTCTTTCATATCAGAGGTATAGAGCATGTGCCTATATAAAACTGCATGTTCATAAAGTCATTGTTGACCCTCTAATACTTGTTCATCATAGTAACCTGATCTAAAGACATACGTATAATGCGTAGGGTTGACTCTTCCTGAGAATGCTTCTAAATAGCAAGCTTAGTTCCAATAAGTATTATTGATGGAATACATTCCAGCCAAGACTAGTTCTTTATTTTACTCATTCTTTATGTAGTAGAATCTGCTGTAATTAGGGGAGAAAAATTACAGTCTCTAAATGCAAATTATCTCAATTTGTATGATATCTACCTATGCTAATTAGTTCTAATATTTTACAGCATTTACTCTGGAGTTTCTTTTACATTTTATTATAAAGAAAACAAAGTTGAATACCTAGCCTTGTTTTTTTTTAAATTGTAATCATCTTTTCCTCATTATTTCTACATCCAGTAATTGTCTAGAATTAAAAAAAATGTTAACTCAGAACTATGAGCTGACCCCTCAAAATACACAGGGAACAATCCTCCACAAATTCACACTGTAATGGGCAAGGATGTTGTAGGCTGATACTAATTTTGCTTACCTTCCAATCCCCTGAGGAACAGAATAACGCCAAATACTACTTGGCCACAATTTAATGTTTTCTAACTTTTGATTCACATTGTAGGTACTTTCTAACAGCATACTGAGGACATAGAAGCAATAATAGGTTTATCGACAGTGGCTGGACAGTGACCAGCCATCTCACATTTTTGTTTTATAGGAAAACATCAGTGCAAGGAACCCAAGGCTTGCTTTTCTGGACTCATGATTTTTTTTTTTTTTCCTGAAAGGAGCTGTAATCTGTGCCTTAAAAAAAATATGGTAAGTGACTTGAAGAGATTTCACTTTTATGGGACTTTATTCAGCCTGGAGGAAAATTGAATTTAGACTGCAGGTAAAACTTAATCTAAACTACTTGGCCTGCCACACGGGCTTCATATTCTTTATACTTCACTTCAGAGATTAAAGACAGTCTACATTTAATAAAAGTATTCTACAGAGTTTTCCTTAACCTTCTTCATATTAGCATACAAATGTGCCTTTTTGTGGGAATTTTGAAGATTTTTGTATCCATTTCTAGTGCATATGGCAAACATAGGTGACTTCAAAGTATTTACTAATCTGACATTAAATTAATGCACTATATTATCTATGTGAAATTGTTTAAAACGTGATATATTCTGATTTCATTCTGGATTTACCACTTACAAAGTGGTGATGATCTTTAACCAGTATGACTAAAGAAGTTGGTTCAGTCTGTTCTGGCATATGTCCTTTAAATCTACATTGCTCCTGATCTGTGTATTCTGAGTCTTCACCAAAATGACTTCATGCTTCAAAGCCACTACTACTAAGTCTTTGTACACAAGATTTCAATGTTAATTTTTTATTAATACACTTTACATTGTGGAATATTTTAGACTTGTAAAAAAGTTACAAAGAAAGTACAGACAGTTCCTGAATGTTCTTCATCCATTTTCCCTTTATATTGACATCGTACCTAAACAAGGCACATATGTCAAAAAGAGCAATTAGCATTGGTACTTTACTATTAAAAAAACTAGACTTTATTAAGATTCTTCAATTTTTTCTAGGATCAAATTTTTATTCCAGGATACACAGTGGTGATAGTCAATTTTAGTTTGTAAGCACCGAGGTTTTATCCATTGCTTTCCTCCATTTTACTCTAATTGGGCTTGCTTCATGGTCCTGAGAATGTCTTCATGTTCTTGATGCTCTAGTTAATAGTACACTCATTTGAATTCTCTGAGCTTAGTGGCTTCTGTGTCCAATTTGTTGAATTGTTGTTCTTGGCGGAATCCATAGCCATCAATGACTATAACGATGGTAGGAGAAAGATGATGATGGCATAAAGAATATAGAGAAAGAGGTTTGGTTAAATTGTTTTTGGTAGATAGACCCTTTTCATGCATGAAATCTCAACTTACAATGTATCTCCATTACTGCAGTTCCATGAAAAGACGTAGGACATTTTAAACATTCACGAGGCAACAAGAATCAGGACAACAATTACTATCACACACAATCAGCCTTTGAAACTGAATGTATCAGTTTAGTTTTCCTAACCAATCAAAAAATAAGGTCATTCTTATACAAATTTTTTGTTTACTGTTATTAGATTAAAAACCTTAAGAATTATACTTTTACATATCTATATTTAACTTTTTATTTTATATTGGAGTATAATTATCAATATTGTGTTAGTTTCAGGTGTACAGCAAAGTGATTTAGTTATACACATACATGTATCTATTCTTTTTCGATTCTTTTCCCATTTAAATTGTTACATAATATTGAGCAGAGTTCCCTGTGCTATACAGTAGATCCTTGTTAGTTATCCATTTTAAATATAGCAGGGTGTGCATGTCAATCCCAAACTCCCTAACTATCCCTTCACCAGCCCCCTCCGCTTCCCCACTGGTAACCGTAAGTTATTTTCTAAGTTTGTGAGTCTGTTTCTGTTTTGTAAATAAGTTCATTTGTATCATTTTTTTTAAATTCCACATATAAGCGATATCATCTATCTCTCTAATGTATTTCTAAAATGTATCTGTTATGTATTATATATAGATTTCTATATAATACATATACATAGGTACATTTATACATAATACCTATACATATATACATGTATATAACTTAGATACATTTAAAAATATTTAAAAGTGTAATCCTTAAGATTTTTAATCTGCTAACTCTCTAAACAAGTATATATATGACATATATATGCACACACACACATATACACATTTAGTGCTAGAAATTTTCCTCTCAGCACTGCTTTAACTGTCTCCATCAAATTTTGATGTTTGCTTTGCATTTTTAGATTACCATTTAGATTTATCTATTTTGTTTTCGAGTGTATTCTGTATAACTTTTTCGTGGTTGCTATATTATATATATTTTTGTGCATGTATGTGTGTTTGTGGTATATCTATACATTTGTATTATATCTATATATCTATATCTATGTCTGTACTATTTTTCCAGCCCCATCATTTTTATCTTCTCTTGGGACTCGGATGACAAGAATGTTAAAACTTTTGTTATAGTCCTACAGATCCCCAAGGGTCTGTTTGTCTGTCTTTCTGTCTGTCTAGCTAGCTAGCTATTTTTTAAAAATTTTATTTATTTATTTACTTATTTATTTTGGCTGTGTTGGGTCTTCGTTGCTGCACACAGGCTCTCTCTAGTTGCGGCTAGCAGGGGCTACTCGTCATTGAGATGCATGGGCTTCTCATTGCGGTGGCTTCTCGTTGCAGAACATGGGCTCTAGGCGTGTGGGCTTCAGTAGTTGCAGCTCGTGGGCTCAGTAGTTGTGGCGCACGGGCTTAGTTGCCCCATGCCATGTGGGATCTTCCCGGATCAGGGATCGAACCCATGTCCCCTGCATTGACAGGCAGATTCTTAATCACTGTGCGACCAGGGAAGTCCCAACTAGCTATCTATTTATTGATTGATATGTAACATTCTCTTTGCTGTTCAAACTGGTTAAAGAGTTAGATACGAAAATCCATTAAACATTCTCCTCTATAAAGTGCAAGTAGAACTGAAAAAGAATATAATAATAGAATAATATCTGGCTCTGTAATGAACAATATTTATATAGTTATAATGAGATAAGTGCTGTTATGGGCTATAAACCTTTGTAATTAACCAATATTCAAAAGACAGAAAATTTATTATTATTATTCAATAGAATGTAAATATTACCAATCTTGCAATAAAAATACAATGTACAGGTAGAGCTGGAAGATAGACTGAGGAGAGGTGGGAAAATTGTAATACCATCATCTTGCAAAGTATTCAGTCAAAATATCATATCTGTGAATGATGGAATAAAAAATAAGATTTTAAACTGTTACTATTCCACAGTAACTGTATAAGATAGGAACTAGATGCTCATCAAACTTTTTTTTTAATACAGCTAATCTAAGTTTCTAGTTACCACTGTAGCTTGCCACAACTGAATTATGGCCAGTAAATTGTAGAAAGAAATAATATACACCATTTACTGATTTCTCAAAATCAAGTCATGTTTTAATTTTTTACATTCTCCCCCATACTTTTCTTATGCAGCTTTATTTTCTCTGGGATGTCTGTTGTCTTTCATTTCTCTTTTTGGAGGAAAAAGTGTTTCCTTTCCTCACCATATCTTTATTATTTTCATCTCATTCATTCATTGTATTTCTTGGTATTTATTCCTCAAGCCTGCTGACTTCTTATTTTGGTTTGAATACTTACTTCATACTTGGACTGTGACTTTCTTGTATAGCTTTTTGAATTTTTCCACAAGATTCTAGTTTGCTTTGTTCTGGCATTCTATGTTTTTATGAAATCTGCAAGATGTTCTAAACTTATGAGTAAGAAGAGGTAATATTTGTGCCAAATTTTTCATCTTAAACCAGAAGCCCATGATAGCATTATAAATTACTCATGATTCAAATTAATAGCAAACACCAGGACAGGAAATAAATCATAGAAGCAATAGGTCTATATGATCCATTAATGCATGTAAAGATTCTGCCCCATTTTTATTCATGTTTGAAAAGATGAGAGTTTTTTAAAATAATATTTATGTAGATTTAGTACAATTCTCTTAAAATCTGAATAGAATTGAATAATCACTGTAAAACAACTTCCAAAGGTTGAGCAAGTTGTGTTCTCATTTAGAAGAATTATTAATAATATTTCTCTTTCTCACAGTTACTAACTCTAATGCTTATTAACTGAATCTTTAATGATTGCTCAAAGCTAGCAAGGAGTGAACGTGATGATGGTGAGAAGACATTTTAAATGTAACTGAGAGATTAATTCATTAGCTTATAAGTATTTGAATGTACAAAAATCTTGAGATCAGGTTCTGTATCAAATTAGTTAATGCCTTCAATGTTATTACTAAATTAAGATGCTAAAGTCTCTTCTCTTATCTTATCATTTGCTCCTTTATTACTGGAAAAGACATCTGTGCTAGCCTGTAAGATTCCTGTAGGCTTATACTAGAAATTTTTTTTTTTAAACTTTCAGGGAAATTTATTAAAGAGAAACATTGACTGAAACCATTGAACAGAGAGCATGATAACACAGAGAGGAACTTCTAACGGCCACTGGAGCCAATGGGTCCCACCGCCCCCTCCCAGGGTGTCCAACAAGGTGCCTCTGCTACACCCCACCCAGCGGCCCTCCATCCCCCGACAGTCTCCCTTCCTGAGGGCCCTGTGGGTGGCCTCTCACCAGGATGATGGGTGCCAGCAATGCCTGCTCCCCCCAGGGCAGCCCCTTCCCCTCTGGCCCACATGCCTGGGGCCTGGCCCTGCCCTATGGCAGGCACAGGACAGTCCCACAGCAGGGCACGCACCACTGAGCCAATGACGTGGTGTCCTGAGGAACAACAGGGTGGCCGTTAATTGTACTGCTAATTCCTTTCACATTTCCAAGTAAATTCCTATTCCAGTGCTGTGTTATCTAGTTTGGGATCACAAACTATGACGGAGTGTTTCCCAATTGATTTTACAAATAGCAAAATTCAGTCTTGAATTGGATAAGTACAAATATATGTGATCAATGCCATTCACAAACTTAGAAACTGAAGCTTATTAAATATTATTAATATATAGGAATCTGTTGCATTTTTATACACTAACAACAAAGTATCAGTAAGAGAAATTAAGGAAGCAATCTCATTTACCATTGCATCAAAAGGATAGAATACCTAGGAATAAACCTACCTAAGGAGGCAAAAGACCTGTACACTGAAAACTATGGCAATAATGAAAGAAACTGAAGACAACACAAACAGATGGAAAAATACATTGCATTCTTGAGTTGGAAGCATCAATATTGTTAAAATGACCATACTACTCAAGTCAACCTACAGAACTGCAATCAATGCAATTCCTATTAAAATACCAATGGCATTTTTCACAGAACTTGAACAAATAATTTTAAATTTTCTGTGGAAACACAAAAGACCCTGAATAGCCAAAACAATCTTGAGAAAGAACAACAGAGCTGGAGGGATCATGCTCCCTGACTTCAGACTGCAGTACAAAGCTACAGTAGTCAAAACAGTATGTTACTGGCACAAAAACAGACAAATAGATCAATGGAACAGGAGAAAAAGGAAGAAATGAACCCACACACCTATGGTCAATCTACAACAAAGGAGTCAGGAATACAGTATACAATGGAGAAAAGACAGTCTCTTCAGTAAGTGGTGCTGAGAGAACTGAACAGCTAGATGTAAAATAATGAAATTAGAGTATTGTCTAGCACCATACACAAAAATAAATGCAAAATAAAGTAAAGGCCTAAATGTAAGACCAGATACTATAAAACTCCTAGAGGGAAACATAGGCAGAACACTCTTTGACATAAATCTTAGCAATATTTTTTTGGATCTATCTCCTAAGGAAAAGAAGTAAAAGCAAAAATAAACAAATGGGACCTAACTAAACTTAAAAGCTTTTTTGCCTAACAAAGGAAACCATTGACAAAACTAAAAGACAACCTATTGAATGGGAGAAAATATTTGCAGCTGAAATGACTGACAAAGGATTAATATCCAACATATATAAACAGCTCATATGACTCAACATGAAGAAAACAAACATCCCAATTAAAAACATGGACAGAAGAACTGAATAGACATTTTTCCAAAGAGAAAATGCAGATGGCCAACAGGCACATGAAATGATCCTCCACATTGCAAATCATCAGACAACTGCAAATCAAAACCACAAAGAGATATCACCTCACAGCTGTTAGAATGGCTATCATCAAAAAGAACACAAATAACAACTGTAGGCAAGGATGTGGAGAAAAGGGAACCCTTGTACACTGTTGGGGGAATGTAGATTGGTGCAGCCACTATGGAAAACAGTATGGAGGTTTCTCAAAAAACTAAAAACAGAACTGCCATATGATCCACCAATTCCACTCCTGGGTATGTGTCCCCCCAAAACCCCACTAATTCAAAAAGATCCATGCACCCCACTGCTCATAGCAGCATTATTTACAATTGCAAAGATATGGAAGCTACCTAAGTGTCCATTGACAGATGAATGGATAAAGAACAGGTACTGTATAGGTATAATGGACTACTACTCAGCCATAGAAAAGGAACAAACTTTTGCCTTTTGCAGCAACATGGATGGACTTGGAGGGCAATATGCTAAGTGAAATAAGTCAGAGAATGACAAATACTGCACGATATCACTCATGTGGAATACAACAAACTAGTGAATATAACAAAAAAGAAGCAGACTCAAAGGTACAGAGAACAAACTAGTGGTTATCAGTAGGGAAGAGGGAGGGGCACTACAGGGATGGAGGAGTGGGAGGCACAAACTATTGGGTGTAAGACAAGCTACAAGGATGTATTGTACAACATGGGGAATATAGCCAATATTTGGTAATAGCTATAAATTGAATGTTACCTTTAAAAATTGTATAAAAAATAAAATGTAGGGCTTCCCTGGTGGCGCAGTGGTTGAGAGTCCGCCTCCCGATGCAGGGGACACGGGTTCGTGCCCCGGTCTGGGAGGATCCCACATGCCGCGGAGCGGCCGGGCCCGTGAGCCGTGGCCGCTGAGCCTGCGCGTCCGGAGCCTGTGCTCCGCAGCAGGAGAGGCCACAGCAGTGAGAGGCCCGCGTACCGCAAAAAAAAAAAAAATAAAATAAATAAAAAAATAAAAAAAATAAATAAATAAAATGTATTGGCATTTTAAAAAATCTTCTATTAAAAAGAACAACATTTGAAAAATCACTAAAGGAAACAGTTGAATTTCCATGTCATTGTAGAGAACAGGAACCCAAAGATGCTACACACCGTGTTCCCCCAACTTGCCTGGGCCCTCACTACTTAGAAGGCTGACTGCTCCCTCTTCAAATTCAGAGTGAAGGATCAGCCTCCCTTCCTGCCCCACAGGAGAAGCTGCTGGACGTGGGCTTGGAAGGAGCCTGGCTGCTGCTCTGCCTCAGGCTCCCTCTTCCTCATCCCTCACAGCCTCTGCACACAGGGATGGGAAGGACCGGGGATCCAAGCTATTGACCCTGAGCAGATAGTCCAGAACCTGCCCCTTGCTGGTCTCTGCGTGGGCCCAGGGACCCCACAGGAACTTGTAGCGGGCGGGGTCGCTGTGAGGCACCTGCCGGTACTCCAGGTAGCCCTCCTGCACCCACACTTTGGTGAGGAGCTCCCTGGGCTCCCCATAGATGCAGTGCTACCTCCTGGCACACACACCCATCTTGCTAAGTGCTCCCCAGACCTTCTCCTCAGGGGCAACAAAGTTGTCCTCTAGGAGGATCAGGCCCAGGAGCAACACGAGGAGGCCGGTCTTGGGCACGCTTTGCCCATCACTCAGCATCCCATCATAGGTGAGGCCCAGGGTGGGGACGAGGACATAGGAATGATCGCTGGGGTCCACTTCCTTCACGGTGAGGCCAAAGACCAGCTGCATGCACTCGGAGGCTCAGCTGAAGACCATGGGGAAGTGGTCCTGGTAATCTTTGAGGATAGTCAGCATTTCTGCCTTTGTGGTAGGCTCCTTTGTGCGATACTTGAGGAGCAGGAACCCTACCAGGTCAGCTACCTTCAGATGTAGTGCATCTTGGAGCAAGGACTCGGCATCTCCCTGGTCATTCCAGGTGCTCGGCCCTTCCTCATCTTGGGTGCTGAAGCCGTTGTCTTCAGATTGGCTCCATGGAGTGGTGGTCAGGGCAGTGGGCGAGGGGCTCTGGGGGGGACTGGGTTCCCCAGCATCAGCCACCTCCTCCAGGGAGCTCAGGAACAGGACAGAGTAAGAAGAGGAGGAGGAGGAGGAGGAGGAGGAAGGGGATGCGGCCTCCTCCCCCTCAGCCCCAAACAGCTGGGGCTCCATTGAGTCCTGAAGGTCTGACTCAGGCTTGCGGAGCTCACTCATCTCGACCAGGGGCATGATGACTGGGGTCTGGCCGCTGACAGGAGTGTGGGCAGGAGTGACAGATAGGGACCATGGACAGGTTTTCTTCTGAGAGGTGCCCTCGGGCCTCATAGGGGCTCTCCTCCTGGGCGGCCTCTCCCCTGCCAACCTCACCTTGACTCCTGGCACTGCATGGGCCTCCTCTGCTCTGTGACCTGAGGACACGTGCCTCAGACCTGGGCCTTCACCTCCCCGTTCCTGGAGCCCTTGCGGAGTCCAGCCCCTGCCTGTCTCCTGACTTTCTCTGACTCTATGGATGACTCTGGAGTCCCGCTCAGAAGGATCTGAAGAGCTCGTCTCAGCAGTGCAGCCAGGAACTGTGCAGGGACTGTCCCAGGCACTCTGTGCGAATGCCACATGGGTTTCCTAGTGCTCCCGGAAGCCCCAGGAAGATGAGGGAGAAAGTTCTAGACGTCTCTTTACAGAGAAAGTGGTTGGATCAGAAGAGCATATGAGGAGGTGCTTTGCTACTGTAGCAGCAGTAGTGGTGAGCCAGAAATGTTTAATGATAACATATTAGCTCGATAATTTAAAACTTGGTGCTAATAATTTTATACTTGTTTAGTCTTACCAAAACTATATGAAGTGTTCTGCTATCAAGTTAGCAACACTTGTATTTTTCAGCTCAGTACTTAACAGACTGCTTTGCTCAAAATAGGTGTTACACTAAACTTGAATGAATGATTAATTTTTGGATTACTGAACCAAAACCTATGGTTGTAATATGGAAAAAAAATTTCAGATAATAAAACTGGGACTTGTTTTATAGAAAGAATATTCAGAGCATCTTTGGATAGCAGCTGGCAGCTTTGGGGTTTGTGTATCTGGGAAAGCCATAAATTTCAGCCTATTGTGTAGAGAACACAGAATTGTAAGCCCAAACTGAACATTTCAGTGGCAGAAGGGATAGATGAGAAAAAATTGCTTAAAGCTCTTACTCTTTCCTGATGGTATTATTTCCAGCACTAGAAATTCCTCTTATAATTCTGAATACAGCCAGAAGTAAAATATACTTTTCAACCCTTCCTTTAACATGGCTTTTTTTCTTCATGAGAAATAAATCACTGGGCACATCCATGTTTGAAACTAATTGTGATATTTATTTTAGATACCTTGTATGTTCATATAAAATTGGGAACATGTTAATAAGAAATAGACTATCCAAATCATGTACCCAGAACTTTTATAGTCCCTAAAAAGAGCAACTACAATTATTGATAATTAAATATTTAATATTCAGTTAGCAGTTACGTTTTAGGTCATCTTTGTGATCCAAAGATATATATATATCTCCCATCTTAGAAATGTTTTCCCAACTTCAGTTTTCCTAGGTGGAGTAAAACTCTCTAATATCATGTATTTAATTAAAAATAACATAATTCTAGGCTCTTCTCTCACCGTACACCCCAATTTAATACATTCCACCACCTAAGTAACTCGATTAATTAATTCACTTCTATCTATGTTCATTGTCAGAATCCTCAACTAGGCTGCAGTCACCACAGCCATTTTCCCTCTGCTCCTCCTCTCCATTCTCCAAACAGCAGCGAGGATATGTCCTTTTTAAAGCACAGATTTGAATATCATTTCTCTTAAAATGTTTCAACAGCCTCCAAAGTTCCTTCAAATAATGCCCCTAAAGTCCCAACAACCCTACCTTTAGTTGCCTCTCCAGGCTCAAATGTATGCACAATTCTACTATTTGTTTATTTCATGCCAGCCACTCTGGCTTTCTATTTCAGCATGCAATGCTTTCCCCCTGCCTCCCAGTTTTTGTACATATTGTCCCGTCTTCCTGGAATGTTCTACCCCTTCTCTTTGCCTTATCTAAATGGTGATCCTCTTTAAAATCTCAGCATGAATATTGCTATGCAGGTAAAACTTCCCTAACTCGAATAAGCTGGATCTCCAAATTATATATTTCCTTAGCACTATGAAAATCTACGTTTGTAGTGCACTGGTCCTAATCTCAATTTTGCACATAACTGTTTCTTGATGGTAAATACTGGTACAATTATTTTTTCTCAGTTATTTATTGAAGGTAAACTTAATGAAAAAGAGAAGTGTTTTGTTAACCATTTCCATCATCTGAATGCATGATATTGTCTGATAGGTAGTAGGCATACAATAAATATTTGTTAGCCAACAGACAAATACAGTAATTTACAATTTACTATATAGTTTCATATACCTAAAATACTTTCTTCTAAGTTTATTTGCACCCCTAACTATGTTGAACTGTGTCAGGCTAGTAGGTGAGTTGAAGAGAGGAGAAAGTTGTATAAAAACATTGGCTGAAGAGCTGCACAGTGGAGAGCGAAGAGGAAGAGAAGGTAAAAGGGAAACACTGATATTAGAGAATAACATCAGATTCTCTTCAAAACATAAAAACAGATCCAGAAGACTTTTCCATCTTTATTCTTTCAATACAAGTTTTGCAATACAGTTTACTATTACTATTTAGAGGCTAACTAGAATGGTGTCTCCATATCTTTATCCCTGTTCACTTTTGACATCTGTATTGGCCATTAGCACTTCCTCTAAAGCGACCATGTGAAGGGAGTGGGGTGAAATTTAATCCAGGCAATTTGCCTCCTGTTGACAGATTTTGTAATATGATTGATGGGGCAGAAGGTGAAACTATCTGGTAAAATGAGTTTTTTGCATTATCTGTGTATTTCATATATCAATGCCAGTATTTCTCAAACTGCAGGTCAAGACTCTAGAGGGAAGGGTTACAATATAATTTAAGGGGTTTCATATATGGGAACTATTTGGAGGTGGAAATTGTGGGCTATATTGAAAGTACGAGTCACCTTTTTTTCCTCAACTCTCCATAATTCCTCCTTCCTAACCTGTTAAAATTTGTTTTTAAAAAATTCTGCCAATTAGAGGATATAAAATCTTTATGCATATTATTCATAGTGTAAAACCCTTTAAAAGCAAACATTAGAGAGTGTTGAAATCACCTGTCTATGCAATTCTGCCTGCAGTACCTTGCACAGTGCCTTATAATCAATTAATATCTATAGGATGATTTGCTTTCCATTTACTCACAGAAAGAAATATGACTATATTATGAGAGAAAATGATAAAAATGTGGAATTGATAGGTACCACCCATCATATTAACTACTGGTTGTCATAGAGAAGAAAAAACAAAAACTGCAAACAAATGTTTTTTCTTTATAAATGTGTTTTGAGCTCCTGATATAATATTAAACCCAGGATTAACCAGATCTCCCAGGGTCTCTTCTACAATTCATGTTTAATTTCAGGCCTCAGTTACACTATTGTGTCCCATTTTTCTATTTCCTTTTATATAATCTCTCTCTATTTTATCCAAGAAAAACATCCTTTTATTTGTGGACCATGAAGATTTGTATTAGTACCTAAAATTTTACAGCCTGATTACATTCGTATTGAGTCAAGCAACTTTGAATATTGACCCCATGTAAACATTTTTCTTTTCAGTACATGAACATGGAAAATAATGAAGGAAAATGTGAATTATTTTCCTTATCTAAACAATTACCAAAAGAAATAAAGATTATAAAGATAACATTTTATATTAGAATTGTTCGTTATAGATGATTTTATTAACTGACAGTCCAACTTAGAGTCTTATTAGTAAATAAGCTGATATCTAGTCATATATTTTATTTTTCTACTAGCTATCATTAAAATTAAAGAGAATTCTTAAAATTCCAGTAAGATATTCCTCTAAAAATATATTTCAGTACTTTAAAAGGGATCTTCCCGGACCGGGGCACGAACCCGTGTCCCCTGCATCGGCAGGCAGACCCCCAACCACTGCGCCACCAGGGAAGCCCTCAATACTTTAATATCAATATTTAAGAACAGCTTTTGACCGCTAGTGATAGACACACAGCTGAAACTCTCTTAAGCATAAGAGGGAATTCATTTGTTGATATAACTTCTAAGGGGCTGGGTGTATCTGAAGATGACTGACAGATGGAAGCTGTGAGGAGCACCAACACATTCTTTGAACTTACCTTCTAGTATCATTTCACTTCTCACATAATGCTTTCTTCACAAAACCAAAGCCGTGGCATATGATAGCACTTTTCTTACATCCTTATAGTTTTTTAAGAAAGAAGAGCAAGAAGCCTCTTTTTCCAAATCTTGGGGAGGGATTCTCATTAACATGACCTGGATTAATGTCCATGGCCTGACATGTTAGAAAGTGGTTGCATTATGAATGGCCCTGTTTGCATTTCCTGCCCATCTAAATAATTGAAGAAGAGGATATAGCATAGAATGGGGATATTATTGTGAATCCAGGATATCACCCAAATGTGCATCTGCATAATTTTAATATGCACTTAAATAAACCAAATTATATAACAAACATACACACACAAATGCAAACACATACAATATGCACACAGTAGCAAGTCAAAGCTCTGAAAAATAATATTGTGCATACTAAAATCTTAAGACCAAAGGGTAATCTGAAGTTATTCAACTGTATATTTGATAGCTGTTTATTGAATTGAGATATTAACTAAAAAAAATGAGGCATATGAGACTTCCCTGGTGGTCCAGTGGTTAAGAGTCAGAGCTTCCAACGCAGGGGGCAAGGGTTCAATCCCTAGTCAGGGAACTGAGATCCCACATGCCATGTGGTGCAGCCAAAAATAAAATAAAATAAAATAAATAAATAAAAAATGAAAGCCTACTACTAGCTTTTAAATTTGGTCATTGATTTCTTTATATGTAAGTAAATATATTTGTAATCAAGGGAAGTGGCAGAAAATATAATTTCTTTTTATAAAATATTTTTAAGGATCCATGTGCAAGACTAAACATTTCAGAAAGTGATAAAACAACATCAGAAATATATTTACCTCATATTTATTTTTATTATTTATAGTAATTAGAAAAAAATGAAATATAGAGAAAAATTATCCACTATAACTTGGAATAAAGAAACTAGAGAATATTTTTAATAGAATTTTAATGACAAATCATACAATAAAAGATAGAATTCTATAGGCTATATTGTCATCAAAGATCTATCACATTGCTCAGAGAGACCAGTATTGGCTGGTCATCATAATAAATGTACTTAAATTAGCTTTGTATGTGCTAGCATATATACTATTATTCTTTACTTATCTACAATAGGAATAATAATAGGCATGATTTATTTGTAAACCTTTCGTTGTTTCATTTAACCATGATATAATTGTGAGTAAAGTACCTCTTCCCTGGATAAGAATCATTGTGGGCATTATGACCATTACGGTCATAAATTTTCTAAGTTTGATGACAACTGTAAACCCACAAATCCTAGATGCTTAACAAATCCCCAGAATAAGAAAATAAGAAAAACAAAGAAAACTGCACTGAGGGGCATCATTATCATATTGCTCAAAACTAGTTAAATAGAAAATGTCAAAAATAGAAAGAATAAGGAGATGTTACAAACAGAGATATAAGAATAAGGATGATAGCATATTTTGTATCATAAACAGTTCAGGGAAGCAAATTTTAAAGAACTGAAAGAAAAAGAATCAACCTAGAATTCTATACCCATCAAAAATTACATTCAAAACAAAGACTTTGTCGGGCATACAAAAGTTGAAAGAATCCGTAAACTGCAGTTTTACACTATAAGATAGGTTAAAGCAATTTCTTTAGGCAGAAAGAAAATGATATCATGTGGAAATATGGATCTACCCAAAGGAATGAAGTGCATGAGAAATGGTAACTAGACAGGTAAAGACTCAAGATTTTTTTTCTTATTATTTAACTCTCTAAGAGATAAGTAACTGTTTAAACAGAAATAATAACAATGTAATGTGAAGTTTATGATACATGTAAAATTAAAATGGAAAATAATAGCACAAATATTGAGAGAGGAAAAATGGATATATATATTGTTTTAAGGTTCTTATGCTGTGTATATATAGTGGCATATCTCTTAAAGGAAGATTGTGGTAAGCTAAGCATGTATCCTGTAAATCCTGAAGCAACCATTAAAATGACAAAGCAAAGAGTTATAGCTAAAAAGCCAACAAAGAAGATAAAATGATAGAAATTTTCATTTATCTAAGAAACTGAAATAAAAGGAAAAGAGAAACAAGGAAAAGATGGGACAATTTTTTTTAATGGCAAAATGATAGAATTTGAATCTAACCATATCAATAATAGCTTAAATTTAAATGATGTAGAAACTCCAATTAAAATACAGAGATTATCAGATTGGACAAAAAGCAATAACCACTTATATGCTGCCTTTGAGAAACAAATTTCGAATACATAGACATAGACAGGAGTAAGTTAAAAGTAAAAGGGTGAAAGAATCTATAGTATCCTAACACTTTATAAAACAAAACCTGAATGATTATACTGATATCAGACAAACTTGTTTTTAGAGCAAAGAATATTACCCAGGGATAAATTTATTTTATAGCAATAAAATGGTCAATTTAACAAGATTTATGCAACTAATAACAGAGCTTGAAAATATATGAGGCAAGAATTGCTAGAACTATAAGAAGAAATAGATGAACCCGCAATTATAGTCAGAGATTTCAATAATACTCTCTCCTTAATGGATAGAACAAGAGCAGAGAAAAATTAGTAAGAACATAGAAGATTCTAACAGCACTATGAATTGAATTTATCTAATTGACATTTTTAAGATATTCCACCCCCAAACAAACGTTCTTTTGTTTTTGTTTTTTGGCCACACCACATGTGGGATCTTAGTTCCCCGACCAGGGATCGAGCCTACCACCCCCTGCAGTAGAAGCCCAGAGTCTTAACCACTGGACCACCAGGGAAGTCCCAAACATTCTTTTCAAGTACACACAAACAACACCAAGATAGACTTCATTGGACCCTAAAACAAATTGCACTAAATTTAAAGGGATTCAAGTCTTTCAATGAATGTTACTGACTACAATGGAATTAAGTTAGAAATCACTATCAGAATACTTTCTGGAAAAGTCCTCCAAAATTTAGAAATTAAATAACACTTCTAAACAACATATAAGTCAAATAAAAAGATCAAAGGAAGAATTAGAAGGTACTTGGAATTGAACAAAAATGAAAACTCATTGTTTTAGAATTTATGTGATGCTACTAAAGCAGTATTAAAGGGGAAATGTGTAACACCAAATACCTATGTTAGGAAAGAAAAAAGGTCTCAAATCAATTATTTTGGTGCCCACCATAAGAAAAAAGAGAAAGAAGAGCAAAATAAAACCAAGTTAAGTAGAAAATGAAATAATCAAGATCAGAGCAGAAATCAATGAGAATAAGAGCAAGGTGGCAGGAATAGAAGATCCAGCCCTTGTCCCTCCAGAAAGACACTGACTTAACAACAATATATGGACCAAAATATCTTTATGGGGACTCCAGAAACCAGTTACAAAGTTGTGGTATCCCAGGCAGGTAAAAAGTTGACAACAACCACATTGAAATGAATGATAAGAATTATTTCACTTTATCCCCAGTTACCTCACCCTTAGGTCAGCAGAGCTCATTGCCATTGAAGAGAACTCCAACTCATGGCTTCTCCTTGGTGGGAAAGAGAAGAGTATAACAAGTGTCCAATGTGCAATATATTCAGAGGGCTGCCTGAGGGACGTAGTTTCTTTCTCATATGACTTGGAGCACTGGCATTGATGGAACCAGCATAGTTGAGATTACTGGGGCCACTGAAAGTAAGAGAGAATAGGAGTAGCTTGCTCTCATACCAGAGGACCTGCCATGCTACAGACAGAGGCCATTGTTGTTTGGAACTATCATGTAGTTATCTTTTTTTTTTTTTTTTTTTTTTTTGCTGTACGCGGGCCTCTCACTGTTGTGGCCTCTCCGTTGCAGAGCACAGGCTCCGGACGTGCAGGCTCAGCGGCCATGGCCCACCGGCCCAGCCGCTCCACAGCATGTGGGATCTTCCCGGACAGGGGCATGAACCTGCGTCTCCTGCATCGGCAGGCGGATTCTCAACCACTGCGCCACCAGGGAAGCCCTGTTTGGCACTATCAGAAGAATGCACCCAACTCATGGCTTCTTGAGAGGGAGAGATAAGAGTGGGGCATTCATCCAGGTGTACGAAGGGTTTCCAGAGGGACTGGTTTCTGACTGGTCTGACTTGGAGCCCTGAATGGGAACCAGGACACTTTGGATGCCTGTAGGCCACTGAGAATAAAAAGGAGCTGGACAATTTGCTGCTGCAGTACCACAGAACTTGCAGTATTGCAGAGAGACACTAGAGGGAGCAAGAGATTATGAGCTACTGAAAGAGAAACTAGCAAATCTCTCTAGTTGGTAAATTACATCCACAAGAGCAGAGAAGTTGCATCCCCCAGAAAAATGTTTCAGAGCCCCCCAAAATCCCTAGCTGTGTTAATTGATGAAAGGCTTCCCCTGTACAAAGCCAGCCTAAAAGTACTGAGGGAAGTGCTATTTTTTCAAATAAAAAAAACTTAGCAAAAAAAATAAAATAATCACAGTGACACAGAGACAGAGAAACATGTTCCAATCAAAGGAACAAAATCAACTGAAACAAACAAAGATCTCTGAATTACCTGTCAAATAATTTAAGATAATTGTCTTAAAAGAGGTCAGTGACCTGCAAGAGAACACAGATAGACAGCTAAATAAAATCAGGAAAACACATGAACAAAGAGAATATGGAAGAAAAGACAAAAAGCATAAAAAAAGAACCAAATAGAAATTTGGGAGCCGAATAATACAATAACTAAATTGAAAAAATCACTAGATTGGTTTAACCATAGATTTGATCAACCAGAAGAAAACATCAGCAAATTCAATAATTGGTCATTTGAAATTATTGAATCAGAGGAGCAAAGAAGCACCTTCAAGATAGCAGAGGAGTAAGATGTGGAGATCACCTTCCTCCCCACAAATACATCAAAACTACATCTACACGTGGAACAACTCCTACAAAACACCTACTGAATGCTGGCAGAAGACCTCAGATTTCCCAAAAGACTCCCTCAGGCGACCAACACGGAGGCGGGGCCAAATCCAAAGCTGAAACCCAGGAGCTGTGTGAACAAAGAAGAGAAAGGGAAATCTCTCCCAGCAGCCTCAGGAGCAGCAGATTAAATCTCCACAATCAACTTGATGGGCCTGCATCTGTGGAATACCTGAATAGACAACGAATCATCCCAAAATTGAGGAGGTGGACTTTGGGAGCAACTGTAGATTTGGGGTTTGCTTTCTGCATCTAATTTGTTTCTGGTTTTATATTTCTCTAAGTTTAGTATTTAGAGCTTATTATCATTGGTAGATCTGTTTATTGATTTGGTTGCTCTCTTCCTTTTTTTCTTTTATACATATATATTTTTTCCTTTTTCTCTTTTTGAGAGTGTGTATTTGTATGCTTCTTTGTGTAATTTTGTCTGTATAGCTTGGCTTTTGCCTTTTGTCCTAGGGTTCTGATTGTCCTTTTTTTTAAAAAAAATTTTTTTTTAGTATAGCTTTTAACCCTTGTTATCATTGGTGGATTTGTTTTTTGGTTTGGTTGCTCTCTTCTTTCTTTCTCTTTTTTTAATTACTTTTTAATTTTTAATAATTTTTTCTATTTTGATAACTTTATTTTATTTTATTTTATTTTATTTATATTATCTTTCTTTCTTTCTTTTTCTCCCTTTTCTTCTGAGCCGTGTGGCTGACAGGGTCTTGGTGTTATGGCCGAGTGTCAGGCTGGAGCCTAAGAGGTGGGAGAGCGAGTTCAGGACATTGGTCCACCAGAGACCTCTCAGTCCCATGTAATATCAAATGGCAAAGGCTCTCCCAGAGATCTCCATCTCAATGCTAAGACCCAGCTCCACTCAATAACCAGCAAGCTACAGTGCTGGACACCCTATGCCAAAAAACTGGCCAGACAGGAACACAAACCCACTCATTAGCAGAGAGGCTACCTAAAATCATAATAAGTTCACAGACACCCCAAAACACACCACCAGATGTGGTCCTGCCCACCAGAAAGACAAGATCCAGCCTCATCCACCAGAACGCAGGCACCAGTCCCCTCCACCAGGAAGCCTATACAACCCACTGAACCAACCTTACCCACTGGGAGCAGACACCAAAAACAACTGGAACTACAAACCTGAAGCTTGTGAAATGGAGACCCCAAACACAGTAACTTAAGCAAAATGAGAAGACAGAGAAATACACAGCAGATGAGGGAACAAGGTAAAAACACACCAGACCAAACAAATGAAGAGGAAATAGCAGTCTACCTGAAAAAGAATTCAGAGTAATGATAGTAAAGATGATCTGAAATCTTGGAAATAGAATGGAGAAAATACAAGAAATGTTGAGCAAGGACCTAGAAGAACTAACGAGCAAACAAACAATGATGAACAACACAATAAATGAAATTTATTATTCTCTAGAAGGAATCAATAGCAGAATAACTGAGGCAGAAGAATGCGTAAGTGACCTGGAAGATAAAATAGTGGAAATAACTACCACAGAGCAGAATAAAGAAAAAAGAATGAAAAGAATTGAGGACAGTCTCAGAGACCTCTGGGACAACATTAAATGCACTGCCATTCGAATTTTAAGAGTCTCAGAAGAAGGAAAAAAAAAAGGGACTGAGAAAATATTTGGAGAGGTTATAGTTGAAAACATCCCTAATATGGGTAAGGAAATAGTCAATCAAGTCCTGGAAGCACAGAGAGTCCCATACAGGATAAATCCAAGGAGAAACATGCCAAGACACATATTAATCAAACTATCAGAAATTAAATTCAAAGACAAAATATTAAAAGCAGCAAGGCAAAAAAACCAAATAACATACAAGGGAATCCCCAAAAGGTTAACAGCTGATCTTTCAGTAGAAACTCTGCAAGCCAGAGGGAGTGGCAGCACATATTAAAAGTGATGAAAGGGAAAAACATACAACCAAGATTACTCTACTCAGAAGAATCTCATTCATATTCGACAGAGAATTTAAAATCTTTACAGACAAGCAAAGCTGAGAGAATTCAGCATCACCAAACCAGCTCTGCAACAAATGCTAAAGGAACTTCTCTAGTCAGGAAATACAAAAGAAGGAAAAGACTTACAATAAGAAACCCAAGACAATTAAGAAAATGGTAATTGGAACATACATATCGATAACTATCTTAAATGTAAATGTATTAAATGCTCCAACCAAAAGATATAGACTGGCTGGATGGATACAAAAACAAAACCCATATATATGCTGTCTACAAGAGACCCACTTTAGACCTAGGGACACATACAGACTGAAAGTCAGGGGATGGAAAAAGATATTCCATGAAAATGGAAAATGAAAGAAAGGTGGAGTAGCAATACTCATATCAGACAAAATTGACATTAAAATAAAGACTATTACAAGAGACAAAGAAGGACACTACATAATGATCAAGGGATCAATCCAAGAGAAGATATAATAATTGTAAATATTTATGCACCTAACATAGGAGCACCTCAATATAATCATAGTAGGGGACTTTAACACCCCACTTTAACCAATGGACAGGTCATCCAAAATTAAAATAAATAAGGAAACACAAGCTTTAAAAGACGCATTAATCAAGATGGACTTAACTGATATAAAAAGACATCCATCCAAAAACAACAGAATACACTTTCTTCTCAAGTGCTCATGGAACATTCTCCAGGATAGATCATATTTTGGTCACAAATCAAGCTTCGGTAAATTAAAGAAACTTGAATCGTATCAAATATCTCTTCTGACCACAACACTATGAGTCTAGATATCAATTACAGGAAAAAAATCTGTAAAACATTCAAACACATGGAGGCTAAACAATATGCTACCAAATAAGCAAGAAATCACTAAATAAATCAAACAGGAAATCAAAAAATACCTAGAAACAAATAGCAATGAAAACACAACGACCCAAAACCTATGGGATGCAGCAAAAGCAATTCTAAAAGGGAAGTTTATAGAAGTACAATCCTACCTCAAGAAAGAAAAATCTCAAATAAACAACCTTACTTTACACCTAAAGCAATTAGAGAAAGACAAACAAAAATAACCCCAAAGTTAGCAGAAGGCAAGAAATCATAAAGATCAGATCAGAAATAAATGAAAAAGAAATGAAGGAAACATTAGCAAAGATCAATAAAACTAAAAGCTGGTTCATTGAGAAGGTAAACAAAATTGACAAACCATTAGCCAGACTCATCAAGGAAAAAAGGGAGAAGACTCAAATCAACAGAATTAGAAATGAAAAAAGAGGGCTTCCCTGGTGGCACAGTGATTGGGAGTCTGCCTGCTGATGCAGGGGATGTGAGTTCGTGCCCCGGTCCGGGAGGATCCCACATGCCGCTGAGCGGCTGGGCATGTGAGCCATGGCTGCTGGGCCTGCGTGTCCAGAGCCTGTGCTCCACAAGGGAAGAGTCCACAACAGTGAGAGGACAGCATACTGCAAAAAAAAAAAGAAAAAGAAAAAGGAGAAGTAACAACTGACATTGCAGAAATACAAAGGATCATGAGACACTACTACAAGCAACTATATGCCAAAAAAATGGAAAACCTGGAAGAAATGGACAAATTCTTAGAAAAGCACAACCTTCTGAGACTGAACCAGGAAGCAATAGAAAATAAAAACAGACCAATCAAAAGCACTGAATTTGAAAGTGTGATTAAAAATCTTCCAACAAACAAAAGCCCAGGACCAGACGGCTTAACAGGCTAATACTATCAAACATTTAGAGAAGAGCTAACACCTATCCTTCTCAAATTCTTCCAAAATATAGCAGAGGGAGGAACACTCCCAAACTCATTCTACAAGGCCACCATCACCCTGATACCAAAACCAGACAAAGACGTCACAAAGAAAGAAAACTACAGGCCAATTTCACTGATGAACATAGATGCAAAAATCCTCCAAAAAATACTAGCAAACAGAATCCAACAGCACATTAAAAGGATCATACACCATGATCAAATGGGGTTTATCTCAGGAATGCAAGGATACTTCAATATACACAAATCAATCAATGTGATACACCATATTAACAAACTGAAGGATAAAAGACATATGACAATCTCAATACAAGCAGAAAATGATTTTGACAAAATTCAACACCCACTTAGGATAAAAGCTCTCCAGAAAATAGTCAGAGAAGGAAGCTACCTCAACATAATAAAGGCCATATATGACAAACCCACAGCCAACATTGTTCTCAATGGTGAAAAACGGAAAGCATTACCTCTAAGATCAAGAACAAGACAAGGTTGCCCACTCTCACTGCTATTATTCAGCATAGTTTTGGAAGTTTTAGCCACAGCAATCAGAAAAAAAAGAAATAAAAGGAATCCAAATCATAATAGAAGAAGTAAAACTGTCACTGTTTGCAGATGACATGATACTATATACAGAGAATCCTAAAAATGCCACCAGAAAACTACTAGAGCTAATCAATGAATTTGGTAAATTGGCAGGATACAAAACTAATGCACAGAAATCTCTTGCATTCCTATACACTAATGATGAAAAATCTGAAAGAGAAATTAAGGAAACAACCCCATTTACCATTGCACACAAAAGAATAAAATACCTAGGAATAAACCTTCCTAAGGAGACAAAAGACTTGTATGCAGAAAACTAAAAGACACTGATGAAAGAAATTAAAGGTGATACAAACAGATGGAGAGATATACCATGTTCTTGGATTCGAAGAATCAACATTTTGAAAATTACTATACTATCCGAAGCAATCTACAGATTCAGTGCAATCCCTATCAAGCTACCAATGGCATTTTTCACAGAACTAGAGCAAACAATTTCACAATTTGTATAGAAACACACAAGATGCCGAATAGCCAAAGCAATCTTGAGAAAGAAAAATGGAGCTGGAGGAATCAGGCTCCTGGACTTCAGGCTATACTACAGAGCTACCGTAATCAAGACAATATGGTACTGGCACCAAAACAGAAATATAGATCAATGGAACAGGATAGAAAGCCCAGAGATAAACCCACACACATATGGTCACCTTATCTTTGATAAAGGAGGCAAGAATATACAATGGAGAAAAGACAGCCTCTTCCATAAGTGGTGCTGGGAAAACTGGACAGCTACCAGTAAAAGAATGAAACCAAAACACTCCCTGACACCATACACAAAAATAAACTAAAAATGGATTAAAGACCTAAATGTAAAGCCAGACACTATAAATGTCTTAAAGAAAAATACAGGCAGAACGCTCTGTGACACAGCAAGATCCTTTTTGACCCACCTCCTAGAGAAATGGAAATAAAAATGAAAATAAACAAATGGGACCTAATGAAACTTAAGAGCTTTTGCACAGCAAAGGAAGCCATAAACAAGATGAGAAAACTACCCTCAGAATGGGAGAACATATTTGCCAATGAAGCAACTGACAAAGGATTAATCTCCAAAATTTACAAGCAGCTCATGCAGCTCAATATCAAAAAAACAAACAACCCCATCTAAAAATGGGTGGAAGACCTAAATAGACATTTATCCAAAGAAGATATACAGATTGCCAACAAACACATGAAAGAATGCTCAACATAACTAATCATTAGAGAAATGCAAATCAAAACTACAGTGAGGTATCACCTCACATGGGTCAGAACAGCCATCATCAAAAAATCTACAAACAATAAATGCTGGAGAAGGTGTGGAGAAAAGGGAACCTTCTTGCACTGTTGGTGGGAATGTAAATTGATACAGCCACTATGGAGAACAGTACGGAGGTTCCTTAAAAAACTAAAAACAGAACTACCATATGACCCAGCAATCCCACTACTGGGCATATACCCTGAGAAAACCAGAATTCAAAAAGAGACATGTACCCCAATGTTCATTGCAGCACTATTTACAATAGCCAGGACATGGAAGCAACCTGAGTGTCCATTGACAGATGAATGGATAAAGATGTGGCAGAAATATACAATGGAATATTACCCAGCCATAAAAAGAAACGAAAATGAGTTATTTATAGTGAGGTGAATCAACCAGGAGTCTGTCATACAGAGTGAAGTAAGTCAGAAAGAGAAAAACAAATACCATATTATAACACATATATATGGAATCTAAAAAAAAAAAGGTTCTGATGAAGCAAGGGGCAGGACAGGAATAAAGACGCAGTTGTAGAGAATGACTTCAAGGTACAGGGAGGGGGAAGGGTAAACTGGGATGAAGTGAAAGATTAGCACTGACATTTATACACTACCGAATGTGAAAGGATAGCTATTGGGAAGCAGCCGCATAGCACACGGAGATCATCTCGGTGCTTTGTGACCACCTAGAGGAGTGGGAAAGGGAGGGTAGGAGGGAGACACAGGACGGAGGAGATATGAGGTTATATGTATACATATAGCTGACTCACTTTGTTGTACAGCAGAGGCTAACCCAACATTGTAAAGCATTATACTCCAATAAAGATGTTAAAAATAAATAATTTTAAAAATTAGAAAATAAATAAATAAAATTCACTTTCTTCTATTACACTTATTTCCTAATATGATCTATCCATTGTATATGTATTTTTATTTAGTATTAAGAATTATTTTAAAGCATAACCTTTTTATAAATCAAAGGAGTTAGATAATATCACACATCAAATTCTCTTTATCCTCAGAGTGAGGAAGAAATAATGGGCACTAGAAGGAGTATTTATTGAGCATCAACTGTATAAAAGCCCCTACACTCTAAGCATAAATACTAGATTTTCATTATCCTGTTTAATTATTTGCACTCTCAATGTTCTACCACACATCTGAGATGGCCGGGTCTCTACAGCTTTCCTGCTTGGTAGCCTCATCCTACGATTACTACCCTCCTCATTCAGCTCAGATCCCATTGCCTATTATTTCAAACACTCACTCTCTTTCCCTGCCATCCTCTTTGGCTTTTCCTCCCAGTCATCTGCCAAAATCCTAACAATTATCCACCATCTCTGAGCTTGCTTCCAGGTTGCTGAAATCTGCTAGAAAATATAACCAACAACAGGGATGCAGACTGAAGCTTTCCAATTTCACATATTTCAAGAACTCCTATAGGTTTCTGAATGCATAACAAGTCAAAAAATTTGAAGGGAGGGAGGATATAAAAAAACTAAGCTTCTACCCAGTATATTTAGCTCTATGGAAGTTATCAGATTGTCAAATCTTAGAAAATAAAATTTAATTTTATCACGAACAGCTTGTTGGAGCTGTAGCTATCAATCTATCAAGTGGCAAGATAATAAGCACAGATAGACTTTATGACGACTCACTCTCTGAAATGATAACCATTTGCGAAGACTACACTTAAGCAACCCTCAGTTTATTAGTATAAATTGAATGCAGTTTTTCCTTATGAACCCAATCTGCCAAAAATCAAATCTATATTTTTCTCACAGTTTTTAAATTTAACCCAAGGACACCTAATGTCATTATTCTGGCTCTACACATATGTAATATAGTTGAAATTAAGAACCTGCCAACTTTTTCCCCTTAAACACTTATCATTTCATTCACCTTAGCCTTATCTGTGAATCAGTGATAAGATTTAGCTCATCTATCAGTTCCTTTCCTACCTCTATGTGAGAAAACTGGAGTTTAAAACATATATCCCTTCATAATTATAATGAATTCCTAAGCTCCTTCAGCAGTTGTCTCTAAATCTAAACTTTTAAGCACATAGTTTTATCACTTAATTCTTTTTTTAAATCTGTGGTTAAAGGACCTTATTCTGTTTTCAATACCTATTTTAAATTTTATCTAATGTGTAGACCACCAAGCAAAAAATAAAAGGACATGTTTTTGTTAGCAAAGAACAAATGGCTAGAATGAAAATTAGTCTTCTACCCATTATACACATTGAATGCTTATGGGAAAAACATAAAGACTCTGGATTGATTACTGACTTTTCTTTCTGATCACTTCAATACAATTTATTTTGAAATTCAGGGCTATCTATCTAATTGTCAAACTCAAGGTTTAAAATCTCTACATAATATCTCTTCCACTGCTCATTCCTGTTGATTATTTTCCTCTTAATCATGTATCTATTCTCCCTGTTATCTTGTCTTTTAATTCAAGTTGTATTTTCAATATTCTGTTCCCCTCCCCTCTGCCTCTTCCCCTTTCTCTCCATCCCTCCCCCTGCCACACACACACACACACACACACACACACACACACACACACACACACACACATTCAGTTAGCCTCTAATACCTCTTGGTCCACCCACAAACATCTCCACCATCAGTCATCTCTTTTCCACGTCAACTACCACAAACATGGTTTGGGTGTTCAATAACTCTTAAGTGGCAAAGCATAATAACCATTAACTTGTTTCCTTCTCTAATCTACTTGTTTTTAGCCTTTGGGAGTTTCAGATTCCTTTGAAAATCTGATGATAGCTTTAGATCCTCTTCCCAGAAAAATCCCAACACATGAACTTCACCACAGAGTTTCTGATGATTAGCAGAGTTATAGAAGCCAGAACACAGGCATTGGTCTGAAAATTTGTTCTTGTTTCCCTTACTTCCAATCTACCTCTATCCCCCTGCCACTTTAATCCTCCCAATGTATTAGTGAATCATATTAATTTCCTCAAAAAGCTTGTTTAACCCCACTATTTGTTGAATTCAGTCTAAATATTCTGGACTCAAAATTCTACAGGCCACAGCTATAATTCCTGTGAGCCTCACCATTACCTCGCTCTGTGGAGCCCACAGTCTAGCACGAATTGACATTCACTGTATTTGCTGCCATGCTGTCCTTTTTTTGCTGATTTTTTTCCTGCCTAAATGCTCTCTATCCCAATTAAAATATACCATTGCCTAGGTCCCAAACCAAGAGATTCTGAATTAGTCAGTTTGGGGTACAGCAGGGGCATCAAGGGCTTTAAAGCTTTCCAGGTGTCTCAATGCACAGCAAAGTTTGAAACCACTGATGCAGATAATCTGTCTAATACTCTAATCCCTTGGTTCTTTTTCCATTTTAATAATCTTTTCCTTTAGCCTCAACCCAGAAGATAACATTGTAACCAAATGAAAGGCAATGCTTTTTAAAATAGGACATAAAAAGCACCAGCTATAAAAGAAAATATGTTCAATTAGACTTGATTTAAGCGAAGAACTAATGTTCATCAAAAGACAAAACTGGAAGAAGATATTTTAAATATATTTACTTGTAAAGTACTCATCTGTAATATATTAAAACTCCTGCAAATTAGCAAGAAAATGGCAGGAAAAAATTTTAAATGTGCAAAAGACTTGAATAGGCATTTTATTAATGATAGTACACTGATCTAAGTGACCAATGATAAAATAAAAGGATGGGCAATATCATGAGTTATAAGGGGCATGCAAATACACACTGCAGTAACACACAACTACGCATTGAGGAGACTGAATAAATAGTTTGACCACAAAAAGTGGTGGGTAGCAAATTCAGAACTAACATTTTCTTACACTGCTCATACTCATGTAAAACCACTTTGGAAAACTACTTCACAGTATCTATGAAAGTTGAACGTAACTGAATGTATACATCCTTTTGAGCTGTTGGCAATTTTACCCTTAGGTATCAACCCCAAATTGATGTTCACACACACAAGACGGGTAAAAAATATAGCATTGTTCAAAATAGCCAAAATGGTAAAAATATTGTTTCATTGTACAGTAATTAGACAAACAGTCACATATTCATGCAATGGAATACGATACAGCAATTTAAGATAACAAATTACTGCTATATGCAGCAACATGGACAAGTTTCTCAGACATGATGCCTAATGAAATAAGCCAGAGAAGAGTGCACTCTGTGTGGTTTTATTTCCATAAATTTAAAGTGACCAAATTAAACCGTGGTGATAGAAACCAGCATACCAGTGACTTTTTAATAGTCAGATGGAGGTAATGACTGACAGGAACATGAGAAAGCCTTCTGGGCTGCTGGATAGCGTTCTATATTTTGATTTGGGTGATGGTTACCATAAGCATATTCACCTCATAAAAAATTTGTTGAACTATACAGCTACCTAGATGTACATTTTATAATATACTTTAATGTTTTCAAAAAGGAAGTAAGATCTGTACAGGCGTGCCTAGTTTTATTGTGCTTCACTTTACTTCATTTTGTAGATATTGCATTTTTTACAAATTGAAGGTTTCTGGCAACCCTGAGTCGATAAAGTCCATAGGCACCATTTTTCCAACATGAAGTATTGGAAAGTATTTTTCATTTCATGTCTCTGTGTCACATTTTGGTAATTCTCACAATGTTTCAAACTTTTTCATTATTATTATATTTGTTATGGTAACCTGTGATCAGTGATCTTTGATTTTGCTGTTGTTACTGTTGGGAATATCACAAACAGTGCCCTGATTAGACAGTGAGCTTAATGGATAAATGTTGTGTGCGCTCTGACTGTTCCACCAACGAGCCAGTCCCCCATCTCTCTTACTCTCCTCACTCCTCCCTGTTCCCTGAGACACAACAATATTGAAATTAGGCCAATTAATAACCCTACAATAACTTCTAAGTGTTCATGTGAAAGGAAGAGTTGCACATCTCTCACTTTAAATCAAAAACTAGAAATGATTAAGTTTAGTGAGGAAGGCGTGTTGAAAGCCGCGATAGGCCAAAAGCTAGGCCTCTTGCACCAGTTAGCCAAGCTGTGAATGCAAAGTTGTTGGAGGATATTAAAAGTGCTGCTCCAGTGAACACACAAATGATAAGAAAGCAAAACAGCCTTATTGCTGATATGGAGAAAGTGTTAGAGGTCTGGATAGAAGATCAAACCAGCCACAATGTTCCCTGAAGCCAAAGCTTAATCCAGAGTAAGGCCCTAACTCTGTTTAATTTTATGAAGGCTGAGAGAGGTGAGGAAGCTGTAGAAGAAAATTTTGAAGCTAGCAGAGGTTGGTTCATGACATGGAAGGAAAGAAGCCACCTCCATATCATTAAAGTGCAAAGCGAAGCAGCAAGTGCTGATATAGAAGCTGCAGAAAGTTATCCCGAAGATCTAGCTAAGATAATTCATGAAGGTAGTTATACTAAACAACAGATTTTCAATGTAGATGGAACAGCCTTGTTCAAGCGATAGAACAGTCTCTATTGGAAGAAGATGCCATCTAGGACTTTCATAGCTAGACAGAACTCAATGCATGGCTTCCAAGCTTCAAAAAAATAGGCTGACTCTTGTTAAGGGCTAAGGCAGCTGGTGACTTTCAGTTGAAGCCAGTGCTCATTTACCATTCCAAAAGTCCTAACTCCCTTAAGAATTATGCTAAATCTACTCTGCCTGTGCTCTATAAATGGAACAATAAAGCCTGCAAGACAGTACATCTGTTTACAACATAGTTTATTGAATATTGTAAGCCCACTGTTGAGATCTGTGCTCAGAAAAAAAAGACTTCTTTCAAAACATTACTGCTCATGGACAATGCACCTGATCACCAAGAGCTTTGGTGGAGATGTACAATGAGATTAATGTTATTTCATGCCTGCTAACACAATATCCATTATGGATATGGGCCAAAGAGTGATTTCAACTTTCAAGTCTTATTATTTAATAAATACATTTCTTAAGGCTATAGCTGACAGATACTGATTCCTCTGATGGATCTGGGCAAAGTAAATTGAAAATCCTCTGGAAAGGATTTACCATGTTAGATGTCATTAAGAACATTCATGATTCATGGAAAGAGGTCAAAATATCAATATTAACAGGAGTTTGGAAGAAGTTGATCCAACCCTCATGGATGACTTTGTGGCTTTCAAGACTTCTGTGGAGGAGGTAACTGCAGATGTGGGATTAACAAAAGAACTTGAATTAGAAGTGGAGCCTGAAGATGTGACTGAATTGCTGCAATCTCATGATAAAACTTTCACCAATGAAGGTTGTTCCTTATGGATGAACAAAGAAAGAGGTTTCTTAAGGTGGAAACTACTCCTGGTGAAGATGCTGTGAAGATTGACAAAATGACAGCAAAGGGTTTAGAATAGTACGTAAACATAGTTGTTAAAACAGTGGGAGGATTTGAGAAGACTGACTCCAATTGTGAAATAAGTTGTGGGTAATATACTATCAAAGAGCATTGCATGCTACAGAGAAACCATTCATGAAAGGAAGAGTCAGTCGACGTGGCAAACTTCACTGTTCTATTATTTTCAGAAACTGTCACAGCCACCCCAGTGTTCAGCAACCACCACCCTGACCAGTCAGCAGCCATCAGCACTGAGGTAAGACCCTCCACTAGCAAAAAGATTACAACTCACTGAAGGCTCAGACGATGGTAGCATTTCTTAATCAGTAAACTATCTTTAAACTAAGATATGTACTTTTTTTTATTAGACATAATGCTATTGCACACTTAGTAGACTACATTATGGTGTAAACACAGCTTTAAATGCACTACAAAATCTAAAAATTTGTGGGATTCGCTTTATTTTGAAATTTGCATTATTGCAATGATCTGGAACAGAACCCCCAAACTCTCCAAGGTATGCCTATATGTATTTACATATCACATAGATAGAGCTTTAAGATACATCACTATCGGGCTTCCCTGGTGGCGCAGTGGTTGAGAGTCCGCCTGCCGATGCAGGGGACACGGGTTCGTGCCCCGGTCCGGGAAGATCCCACATGCCGCGGAGCAACTAAGCCCGTGAGCCATGGCCGCTAGGCCTGCGCGTCCGGAGCCTGTGCTCCGCAACGGGAGAGGCCACAACAGTGAGAGGCCCGCATACCGAAAAAAAAAAAAAAAAAAAGATACATCACTATCTGTAGAAGGGCAAACTTTATGTAGAAAAGGAAAGATCATTTGGAAAATTATGGGTCATACATTAGTGGTGAACACTGATTATTTTTTCTGGATATTCAGTAGTGGTACAGTTGTCCCTCAGCATCTGCAGAGGATTGGCTCCAGGAACTCCCATGTATATCAAAATCTGTGGATGCTCAAGTCCTTTAGTCAGCTCTCCACATCCACCTTTCTGCATCCACAGATTCAACAAGCCTCAGATTGTGTATCAATATTTATTGAATATGTATCAATATTTATTGAAAAAAATTCTGTGTATTTGTGGACCGTGCAGTTCAAACCCATGTTGTTCAAGGGTCGACTGCATTGTCCTGTTATAAACGACCTGTATTTGGTGATAATGACGCCCATGCCACACTGATTCTGTGATACTGAATAAGGAGAATTAGGGACATGGGTGCTCAGACAAAAGTTGAACTAGGAAGATATAAACCCTTCCTACAGAGTTGGGATACATGATGGGTATTGCCCATTCTCCCATAGTCAGAGGTAGTAGTAACCTGTAATAACTGGTTTATTCTCATATGAGATTTCAGTTTGAGGGACACATATTTGCCTAATCAACATTCTAACATCCAGGAAATAATTTTTTTTTCTTGAAACAACTCCTGTATCCTCCAAATAATTTTACAGTTCTTTCACTTTCTGGAAAATATGAATGTGTCAATATTAAGAGGAAAACAAATTTGTCTCTCCCAATTATACAGTTTACTCAGTATTTTCAAATAGAGGCAATGCAAGATTAATTTAGGTCACCAAGTTTATAATTTCCCTTAAAATAAAGTTAAATATTGATTAGATATCAAATGCTATGGTTATTCCAAACTAAAATTACCAATTCTATAAAATCCTAACAACATAGAAAAATTATTATTGCCTGTTAAAAAAGGCAATAATAATTTATTATTATTGTAATATTGTAGGCAACATTGTAACATATTTAAAGGTTATACTTTCAATCACCAAGAAGCTATTCTCTTTTGTAGACAATCTATATTAAGCACAATATATATTGGAGATTCTGTTATTGATGTACTTTCATAAAATAGTGGTAAGCTCCTTATATCTTAGCAACAAGCAGAAACACGAAATCCATTTTTACTCTTTCCCCCTGTTTTTTCCTAATAATTTTCTTTTATCTGCCTGGAGAAACCTGGTCAATGTATCATCATATAACTCATATGTTAAAGTGCATACAATTCCCAAAGCCTCCGACTTATATCCAACATTCAGATTTTTCACATCTAAAACTATATTATTTAATTGTGAACCATGATAACTTTTATAACTGAAATTATAAATTTTCAAAATTAATAATAATTACTAAAATACTTATTTAAATATATATTTTTGCCAACTATATTAGAAAGCTTTAAAATAGCTAGAAAGTATATTCAATTGACTAACAATATTTAATGGTAAGAAGCACATATTTTTAGGACTTTAAGTTTAGACTAAATTTTTTTAAAATAAAAAGGTTGGATATATCTTAAAATCAATTTGTGTGGACCCATGCCCTAAAGACACCTCACCAGAGAAGGTATATAGATGGCAAATAAGCATAGGAAAAGATGTTCCACATCACATGTCATTAAAAATTCAAATTAAAATAAAAATGATATACAACCGCACACTTACTAGAATAGCTAAAATTCAAAACACTAACAACACCAAAGAGAACATGGAGCAACAGGAACTCTCATACATTGCTGACAGGAATGCAAAATGGTACAGCCACTTTGGAAGAGTGTTTCACAGTTTCTTACAAAACTAAGCACACTCTTAGCATATGATCCAGCAATCATACTCCTTGATATTTACCCAAAGGAGCTGGAAACTTATGTCCACACAAAAACGTGCACACAGATGTTTACAATTGTTTATAATAAAGCCATGCACAGACAGCTTTATTCATAACTGCCAAAACTTGAAAGCAACATGTCCAACAGTAGGTGGATGGATAAATAAAGTGTGGGACATCCAGACAAGGGAATATTATTCAGTGCTAAAAAGAAATGATCTATCATGAAAAGACATGGAGGACACTTAAATTGTTGTGAAATAAGCCAATCAGAAATGGCTAAACTGTATGATTCCAACTATGTGACATTCTGAAAAAGGCAGAACTAAAGAGACAGGAGAAACATCAGTGGTTGCTAGGGGTTGGAAGGAGAGTGAAGAATAAGTAAAAGATTTTTACGGCAGTGAAAATACTCTGTTAAGATGCTATAAATATGGATACATGTTATTACACATTTGTATAATGTACTCATAGAATGCACAACAGCAAGAGTGAACCCTATGTAAACTATAGGCTGTGGGTGATAATGATGTGTAGGTTTATCAATTATAACAAATATACCACTCTTGTGAGGGATGTTGATAATGGAGGAGGCTATTCATGTGTGGAAATAAGGGGTATATGGGAAATTGCTATAGCTTCCTCTCAATTTTGCTGTGAACCTAAAACTCTGCTTAAAATAGTCTTAAAACAATCAACTTATGATGGAATAAAAAGTAGAAGATCTACCTCTCTATGTCAATTTTCCAAAGTGTTTCAGAGAGTACTTTCTATAGAAGTAATTAATTTTTCATTACTTTTTTTTTGTACTGACATGCTTTGATTTCTTTCTCATTTTCTTTTCTATATCCTCCATAGATGTTTTCTTTGTGGTTACCATGGGGCTTATAGAAAACATCTTATAGCTATAAAAATCTATTTTATGCTGATAACATCTTAACTTCAATGATATATAGAAATACTCTTTTACATATCCCCACCCCCACTTTACATTATTAATGTCACAAATTACATCTTTATATATTGTGGATCCATTAACATAATTTTGTAGTTATAGTTAATTTTTATGCTTTTTTCTTTTAAGTTCTGTACCAAAATTAAAAGTGCTTTACATACCACCAATACAGTATTACAATATTCTGTATTTAACTATATATTTGCCTTTACCAGCAAGCTATATTTTCATATGCTTTTATGTTGCTGTATAGCATCCTTTCATCTCAGCTTGCAGGACTCCCTTTAAAATGTCTTGTAGGGCAGGTCTAATGGTGATAAACTCTCTCAGCTTTGTTTATCTGGGAAAGTCTTTAATCTCCTTCATCTCTGCAGGACAGTTTTGCTGGATACAGTATTCTTAGTTGGTAGTTCTTTTTTTTTTTTTTTTTCTATTAGCATTTTGAATATGTCATTCCATTCTCTTACAGCCTGAAAGGTTTCTGCTAAGAAATCTGCTAATAATCTTATGGGAGCTTCCTTGAACATGACAAGTTGCTTTTCTCCTGTTGATTTCAAGATTTTCTCTTTGTCTTTGACTTTTGATGGTTTAATTATAATGTGTCTCTCAGTGTGGGCCACTTTGGATTTATCATAGCTGGATTTCCTAAGCTTTCTGAATATGGGTATCCATTTCCTTCCTGAGATTTGGGAAATTCTCAGCTATTATTTCTCCATATAGGCACTCTGCCCCTTTCTTTCTTTCTCCCCTTCTCTTTTTCTCCTCCCCCCACCTTCCAGAATTCCCATAATGTATTTATTGGCCGCTTATTGATGTCCCTTAAGCCCCTTAGGCTTTCTTCATTTTTCCATATTCTTTTTTCATTGCTCCTTCGGTTTTTTAATTAAAAGAAATTTTTTAAACAACTTTACTGGAGTATAATTGTTTTACAATGTTGTGTTAGTTTCTGCTGTATAACAAAGTGAATCAGCTATGCATATACATATATCCCCATATCTCCACCCTCTTGTGTCTCCCTCCCACCCTCCCTATCTCATCTCTCTAGGTGGACACAAAGCACCGAGCTGATCTCCCTGTGCTATGCGGCTGCTTCCCACTAGCTATCTATTTTACGTTTGGTAGTGTATATATGTCCATGCCACTCACTCACTTCGTCCCAGCTTACTCTTCCACCTCCCTGTGACCTCAAGTCCATTCTCTATGTCTGTGTCTTTATTCCTGTCCTGCCCCTAGGTTCTTCAGAACCATTTTTTTAGATTCCATATATATGTGTTAGCATATGGTATTTGTTTTTCTCTTTCTGACTTACTTCACTCTGTATGACAGTCTCTAGGTCCCTCCACCTCATTACAAATAATTCAATTTCACTTCTGTTTATGGCTGAGTAATATTCCATTGTATATATGTGCCACATCTTCTTTATCCATTCATCTGTCGATGGACACATAGGTTGCTTCCATGTCCTGGCTATTGTAAATAGAGCTGCAGTGAACATTGTGGTACATGACTCTTTTTGAATTATGGTTTTCTTCAAGTATATGCCCAGGAGTGGGAGTGCTGGGTTATATAGTAGTTCTATTTTTAGGTTTTTAAGGAACCACCATACTGTTCTCCATAGTGGCTGTATCAGTTTACATTCCCACCAACAGTGTAAGAGGGTTAGCTTTTCTCCACACCCTCTCCAGCATTTATTGTTTGTAGATTTTTTTATGATGGCCATTCTGACTGGTGTGAGGTGATACATCATTGTAGTTTTGATTTGCATTTCTCTAATGATTAGTAATGTTGAGCATCCTTTCATGTGTTTGTTGGCAATCTGTATATCTTCTTTGGAGAAATGTCTATGTCTTCTGCCTATTTTTGGATTAGGTTGTTTGTTGTTTTGATATTGACTTGCATGAGCTGCTTGTATATTTTGGAGATTAATCCTTTGTTAGTTGCTTTGTTTGCAAGTATTTTCTCCCATTCTGAGGGTTGTCTTTTCATCTCGTTTATGGTTTCCTTTGCCGTGCAAAAGCTTTTAAGTTTCATTAGGTCCCATGTGTTTATTTTTTTTTTTTATTTCCATTTCTCTAGGAGGAGGGTCAAAAACGATCCTGCTGTGATTTATGTCATGGAGTGTTCTGCCTATGTTTTCTTCTAAGAGTTTTATAATATCTGGCCTTACATTTAGGTCTTTAATCAGTTTTGAGTTAATTTTTGTGTATGATGTTAGGGAGTGTTCTAGTTTCATTCTTTTACTGGTAGCTGTCCAGTTTTCCCAGCACCACTTATTGAAGAGGCTGTCTTTTCTCCATTGTATATTCTTGCCTCCTTTATCAAAGATAAGGTGACCATATGTGTGTGGGTTTATCTCTAATCTTTCTATCCTGTTCTATTGATCTATATTTCTGTTTTGGTGCCGGTACCATATTGTCTTGATTACGGTAGCTTTGTAGATAGCCTGAAGTCAGGGAGCCTGATTCTTCCAGCTTCATTTTTCTTTCTCAATATTGCACTGGCTATTTGGGGTCTTTTGTGTTTCCACACAAATTGTGAAGTTTTTTGCTCTGGTTATGTGAAAAATGCCATTGGTAGCTTGATAGGGATTGCACTGAATCTGTAGATTGCTTCGGGTAGTATACTGATTTTCACAATGTTGATCCTTTCAATCCAAGAACATGGTATATCTCTCCATCTGTTTGTATCACCTTTAATTTCTTTCATCAGTGTCTTTTAGTTTTCTGCATACAAGTCTTTTGTCTCCTTAGTTGGGTTTATTCCTAGGTATTTTACTCTTTTGTGTGCAGTGGTAAATGGGGTTGTTTCCTTAATTTCTCTTTCAGATTTTTCATCATTAGTGTATAGGAATGCAAGAGATTTCTGTGCATTAGTTTTGTATCCTGCCAATTTACCAAATTCATTGATTAGCTCTGGTAGTTTTCTAGTGGCATCTTTAGGATTCTCTATGTATAGCATCATGTCATCTGCAAATAGTGACAATTTTACTTCTATTATTATTTGGATTCCTTGTATTTCTTTTTCTTATCTGATTGCTGTAGCTAAAACTTCCAAAACTATGTTGAATAATAGTGGTGAGAGTGGGCAACCTTGTCCTGTTCTTGATCTTAGAGGAAATGCTTTCCATTTTTCACCATTGAGAATGATGTTGGCTGTGGTTTTGTCATATATAGCCTTTATTATGTTGATGTAGCTTCCTTCTCTGACCATTTTCTGGAGAGTTTTAATCATAAATGGGTGTTGAATTTTGTCAAAATCATTTTCTGCTTGTGTTGAGATTGTCATATGACATTTATCCTTCAGTTTGTTAATATGGTGTATCACATTGATTGATTTGCGTATATTGAAGTATCCTTGCATTCCTGGGATAAACCCCACTTGATCATGGTGTATGATCCTTTTAATGTGCTGTTGGATTCTGTTTGCTAGTATTTTTTGGAGGATTTTTGCATCTATGTTCATCAGTGATATTGGCCTGTGGTTTTCTTTTTTTGTGACATCTTGTCTGGTTTTGGTATTGGTATGATGGTGGCCTTGTAGAATGAGTTTGGGAGTGTTCCTCCCTCTGCTATATTTTGGAAGAGTTTGAGAAGGATAGGTGTTAGCTCTTCTCTAAATGTTTGATAAAATTCGCCTGTGAAGCCATCTGGTCCTGGGCTTTTGTTTGTTGGAAGATTTTTAATCACAGTTTCAATTTCAGTGCTTGTGACTGGTCTGTTTATATTTTCTATTGCTTTCTGGTTCATTCTTGGAAGGTTATGCTTTTCTAAGAATTTGTCCATTTCTTCCAGGTTTTTTTGGGCACTTAGTTGCTTGTAGTAGTGTCTCATGATCCTTTGTATTTCTGCAATGTCAGTTGTTACTTCTCCTGTTTCATTTCTAATTCTGTTGATTTGAGTCTTCTCCCTTTTTTTCTTGATGAGTCTGGCTAATGGTTTATCAATTTTGTTTATCTTCTCAAAGAACCAGCTTTTAGTTTTATTGATGTTTGCTAATGTTTCCTTCATTTCTTTTTCATTTATTTCTGATCTAATCTTTATGATTTCTTTCCTTCTGCTAACTTTAGGGTTATTTTTGTTTTTCTTTCTCTAATTGCTTTAGGTGTACGGTTAGGTTGTTTATTTGAGATGTTTCTTGTTTCTTGAGGTAGGATTTATTGCTATAAACTTCCCTTTTAGATTTGCTTTTGCTGCATCCCATAGGTTTTGTGCCATCGTGTTTTCATTGTTATTTGTTTCTACGTATTTTTAAATTTCCTGTTTGCTTTCTTTAGTGATTTCTTGGTTTTTTAGTAGCGTATTGTTTAGTCTCCATGTGTTTGAATGTTTTACAGTTTTTTTCCTGTAATTGATGTCTAATCACATAGCATTGTGGTCAGAAAAGGTATTTGATACGATTTCAAGTTTCTTAAATTTACCGAGGCTTGATTTGTGACACAAAATTTGATCTATCCTGGAGAATGTTCCATGATCACTTAAGAAGGTGTATTCTGTTTTTTTGGATGGATGTCTTATAAATATCAATTATATCCATCTTGTTTAATGTGTCTTTTAAAGCTTGTGTTTCCTTATTTATTTTCATTTTGGATGATCTGTCCATTGTTGAAAGTGGGGTTTTTTAATCCCCTACTATGATTGTGTTACTGTCAATATCCCCTTTTATGGCTGTTAGTATTTGCCTTATGTATTGAGGTGCTCCTATGTTGGGTGCATAAACATTTACAATTGTTATATCTTCTTCTTGGATTGATCCCTTGATCATTATGCAGTGTCCTTCTTTGTCTCTTGTAACAATCTTTATTTTAAAATCTCTTTTGTCTGATATGAGAATTACTACTCCAGCTTTCCTCTGATATCCATTTGCATGGAATATCTTTCTCCATCCCCTCACTTCCAGTCTGTATGTGTCCCTAGGTCTGAAGTGGGTCTCTTGTAGACAGCATATATATGTGCCTTGTTTTTGTATCCATTCAGCCAGTCTGTGTCTTTTGCTTGGAACATTTAATACATTTACAGTTAAGGTAATTATCAGTATGTATGTTCCTATTACCATTTTCTTAGTTGTTTTGGGTTTGTTATTGTAGGTGTTTTCCTTCTCTTGTGTTTCCTGCCTAGAGAAGTTCCTTTAGCATTTGTTGTAGAACTGGTTTGGTGGTGCTGAATTCTCTTAACTTTTGCTTGTCTATAAAGGTTTTAATTTCTCTGTTGAATCTGAATGAGATCCTTGCTGGGTATAGTAATCTTGGATGTAGATTTTTCCCTTTCATCACTTTTAATATGTCCTGGCACTCCCTCTGTCTTGCAGAGTTTCTGCTGAAAGATCAGCTGTTAACCTTTTGGGAATTCCTTTGTATGTTATTTGTTGCTTTTCCATTGCTGCTTTTAATATTTTTTCTTTGAATTTAATTTTTGATAGTTTGGTTAATATGTGTCTTGACTTGTTTCTCCTTGGATTTATCCTGTCTGGGACTCTCTGTGCTTCCTGGAGTTGATTGAATATTTTCTTTCCCATGTTAGGGAAGTGTTCAACTATAATCTCTTCAAATATTTTCTCAGTCCCTTTCTTTTTCTCTTCTTCTTCTGGGACCCATATAATATGAATGTTGGTGCATTTTATGTTTTCCCAGAAGTCTCTGAGACTGTCCTCAATTCTTTTCATTTGTTTTTCTTTATTTTGCTCTATGGCAGTTATTTCCACTATTTTATCTTCCAGGTTGCTTATCCATTCTTCTGCCTCAGTTATTCTGCTATTGATTCCTTCTGGAGCATTTTACATTTCATTTGCTTTGCTGTTCATCATTGTTTGTTTGCCCTTTATTTCTTCTAGATCCTTGTTCAATATTTCTTGTATTTTCTCCCTTCTATTTCTGAGATTTTGGATCATCTTTACTATCATTACTCTGAATTCTTTTTCAGGTAGACTGCCTGATTGCTCTTCACTTGTTTGGTCTGGTGGGTTTTTACCTTGGTCCTTCATCTGTTGCATATTTCTCTGTCTTCTCATTTTGTTTACCTTACTGTGTTTGGGGTCTGCTTTTTGCAGGCTGCAGGTTTGTAGTTCCCGTTATTTTTGGTGTCTGCCCCCAGTGAGTAAGGTTCGTTCAGTGGCTTTTGTAGGCTTCCTGGTGGAGGGGGCTGGTGCCTGTGTTCTGGTGGGCGAGGCTGTATCTTGTCTTTTGTTGGGCAGGGCCACGTCTGGTAGTGTGTTTTGGAGTGTCTGTGAACTTAGTATGACTTTAGGCAGCCTCTCTGCTAATGGGCGGGTTGTGTTCCTCTCTTGCTTGTTGTTTGGTGTGGGGTATCCAGCACCAGAGATTGCTGGCTGTTGCGTGGAGCTGGGTCTTAGTGTTGAGATGAAGGTCTCTGGGAGAGCTTTCGCTGATTGATATTACACATGTCCAGGAAATTTCTGGTAGTCCAATGTCCTGGACTTGGCCCTCCCACCTCAAATTCTCAGGCCCGACACCCAGCCAGAGCACCAAGACCTTGCCAGCCACACAGTTCAGAAGAAAAGGAAGAGAGAGAAAAAGCAAATAAACAAACAAAGAACCAAAAAAACAAAAAAACGAACAGACAGAACCTTAGGACAAATGGTAAAAGCAAACCTGTAATGACAAAATCACACAAAGAAGCATACACATACACACTCACAAAGAGAGGAAAAGGAAAAAATAAATACATATATTTTAAAAAAGGAAGAGCGCAACCAAACCAATAAATAAATCCACCACTGATAATAAGCACTAAATACCATACTAAGATAAACATAAGACCAGAAACAGTTGCTCCCAAAGTCCACCGCCTCAATTTTGGGAACATTCATTGTCTATTCAGGTATTCTTCAGGTGTAAGGTACATCAAGTTGATTGTGGAGATTTAATCTGCTGCTCCTGAGGCTGCTGGGAGAGATTTCCCTTTCTCTTCTTTGTTCACACAGCTCCTGAGGTTCATCTTTTGATTTGGCCCCGCCTCTGCATGTCGGTCGCCCTCAGGCATCTGTTCCCCACCCAGACAGGATGGGGTTAAAGCAGTGGCTGATTAGAGGGCTCTGGCTCACTCAGGCCTGGGAGAGGGAGGGGTACGGTAGTCAAATTGCAATGAGGGGCAAACCTGAAATGACAGAGGCTGGTGTAACATTGCAACCGTCTGAGGTGCACCCTGTGTTCTCCCAGGGAAGTTGTCCCTGGATCTTGGGACCCTGGCAGTGGCGTTCTGCACAGGCTCCTGTGGGGGGTGTGGATAGTGACCTGTGCTTGCACGCAGGATTCTTGTTGGCAACGGCAGCACACTTAGCGTTTCATGTCTGTCTCTGTGGTCCAAGCTGTTAGCCGCAGCTTGTGCCTGTCTCAGGAGCTTGCTTACATGGTGCTCTGCCTCTGTGGGCATGCTGGGAAGGAATTGTCTGTCCTCGCGCACCCCGAAACAAAGGTCTCTCGCCTCTCCGGCAGGTCCAGACTTTTTCCCGGACTCTGTCCCGGCTAGCTGTGTCACACTAGCCCCCTCAGGCTGTCTTTACTCAGCCAACCCCAGTCCTCTCCCTGGGATCTGACCTCCGAAGCCCGAGCCTCAGCTCCCAGCCCCGACCTGCCCCAGCGGGTGAGCAGATAAGCCTCTCAGGCTGGTGAGTGCTGGTCAGCATCAATCCTTTGTGTGGGAATCTCTCCACTTTTCCCTCTGCACCCCTGTTGTTGAGCTCTCCTCTGTGGCTCCAAATCTTCCCCCCCCATGCCCACCCCTCATCCCCTCCAGTGAAGGGGGCTTCCTAGTGTGTGGAAACTTTTCCTCCTTCACAGCTCCCTCTCAGAGGTGCGGGTCCCATCCCTACTCTTTTATCTCTGTTTTTTCTTTTGCCCTACCCAGGTACATGGGGATTTTCTTGCCTTTTTGGTAGTGTGAGGTCTTCTGCCAGCGTTCAGTAGGTGTTCTGTAGGAGTTGTTCCACATGTAGATGTATTTTTGATGTATTTATGGGGAGAAAGGTGATCTCCACTTCTTACTCCTCGACCATCTTGAAGGTCTCTCCCCAATAATGGTGCATTTAAAGAGCTAGTGAAGACTAAATCCAAAAAGAAGTGCTTTTGGTGCCCATGCTTGTAAAGAGATCTTCTCAGAAGGGAAAAACAAACTTGAGAGAAACAAATGCAGTCGTCTAATGGGATCATCTTGCGTTTGTCCTTCTGTCTGGTGTCCCTTGCGTCAGTAGAATGAGACCGAGTTCAGTTCAGAAGCAAAGGAAAGCTTTATGCATGGGTCAAATAATGGAGAGGTGTGAGTTCCTGCTCTAGAGTCCATCCTCTTCCCCCAAAAGTGACTTTTCAATGATTAAGAGATACTATTTTTACTTTAGTATTCATTTTTAGAGTCTTTGTAATAATTCACTGTAATTATAGTGTTCATATTTTTTTGCAATGTACCGATTAAGCCCAGTTGGAATTAGAGCATATGAAGTACTAAACCACTGTAAAAGAAATAATATCACACTATTAGCCAGTTTGGTATTCCATGTAGATTAAGCAACCTAAGGTGTTAAGTTGTAGATATTCAAATTACATTTATTATCATTTTATGGAAAACTTACTTACATGTAGTATAAAAATCTACCTAGTATAAAAGTGAATAAAAATATGTGCTGCAATAAATTAGCTATGATACCAAGTCTTATGTAATGAATCCTTTTGGGGGAGCTTTTATTATAAAAGTAATAATAAGGGACTATTATATCATATAATTATAACCACTTTTATAAAATTCAGGATGACAAGATAAAAACATTGAAATGCAAATCATTAATCAATTAATTTATTTTTAAAATTAATTTTATTGGAGCATAGTTGTTTTACAATGTTGTGTTAGTTTCTGCTGTACAGCAAAGTGAATCAACTATATGTATACACATATCCCCTCTTTTTTGGATTTCCTTCCCATTTAGGTCACCACAGATCGCTGAGTAGAGTTCCCTGTGCTATACAGCAGGTTCTCATTAGTTATCTATTTTATACATAGTAGTGTATATATGTCAATCCCATTCTCCCAATTCATCCTACCTCCCCAACCCCAGTATTCACACGTCTATTCTCTAGGTCTGTGCCTCTATTTCTGCTTTGCAAATAAGTTCATCTGTATCTTTTCTAGATTCCACATATAAATCATTAATTTATAATAAATTTTAATGCCTGATATGTTCCAATTAAACCTTGGTCAAATCTATTTTTAGCATTGTAAAAAATGACTTAAACTCAGTTGATTTTTATATCTTTTTTTCCCTTACCTACCCATGCTGTGGTTGCTCTCATTTTAATGAAGAAGAGAGAGGGACAAATATTAAACAAATATTGATAGATGTGAAGAGAGCTTTGCTCTACCGTTTATTCTTCTGTTGACAAGTGTATCAGAATTTGTGCATGGGTTTTTGTTGATAAGAATAGATTGAAATTTGTGGCAAAGTAAAATGTGCTGAAACTTAGATGGAGTGTTTGAATGAAACTGATGCTCATGCAAATATAGGACTCGTGAAATTACTACACTTTTACCCTCACCTTTACTCAGAAAAGAAATAAGTAGTTCCTACTCTCAAGAAGCTTATAATCTAGAAGAATAGACAGACAATGCAAATGTGTGTTCAGTAAGTAAAATGATGTTCAGGGTGTATGAAGCTGAGAATGCTTTCCTCAAACTAGGGAATTAGAGGGAACTGCATAAGAAAGATAATACTTCAAAGGAAGCTAGGTGGGCAAGTTGGATTTAGTCCATTTGGGGAGGGTGTGTGGTCCTGTGTAAATAGAGACAAGAGTTGCAGGTGGGGCCAGAATATTCTGGACGGAGAGATCAGATCCTGCAAATGTCTGGAGGTGTGAGGGAATGTTTCACATGTTTAATACTAAAATTAATTAAGTATGGTAGGAGTATAAGATAATTATGAGGGATAATGTTAGAACATCGGGCAGGGGAGTATTTGTGGAGGGATTTTTATGCTAAGGCAAAGGGTTAGAAGTTTATTCAGCCTGAAAAGGGCCACTGAAGAAGAAAAAGCAATGGAAAGATTTTAGAAATGCTCCTCTGGTGGCAACGTGGAAGATGGACTGAATAGTGTATCTGGAGGAAAGAGAAAAATTTAGAGACTTAATAAACACATGAAAAATGGAAACTGCACATGTAACAGAGAAATGATGTTTTCAAATACCTTATCACAATAGACTGAAGAATCTCTTTCCTCTCATCTTGCAAACTATGTCCTCATGATCCTTCTAAAACATTAATTTGTATATGTGAAATCAATGTCTCCTCTGGAGACTCCACTAGGGAGGAATCCACTTAGAAGCTCTTTCAGGTTGTAGGCAGGATCCATTTCCTTGAGGCTGTATGACTGAGAGCACCAGGTTCTTACTGGCTATTGGCTAAAAGTAGGTCTCAGATCCTAGTGGCCACCTTCAGTTCCCTGCCACTGTGCTGGATACTTCGTAACATGACAGTTTGCTTATTCAATTCCAGCAGGAGAGCATCTCTCCTGTCTGTGGGCTAATATAATCCAGTTTTATATAACTTAAAGTAATCATGGGAGTGACATCCCATCACCTTTGCCACATTCTATTGGTTTTTATTGGTTGGAAGCAAACCACAAATTCTGCTTGCACTCAAGAGAATGGGATTATACAACGATGCAACTCAGGGGGGCCACCTTAGACTATGACTTCCACACATATATTCATGAAGTTTTTGGTCAAAAATGAGAATCTAATAAGTAATCCTGTTAAAACTGAATAATCTATTATGTTTCAGGAAGTGATCTATTAAAAATACAATTGGACCCATAGTCTCCAACCGTATCCCTTTTCCTGCTGCTTGTAACATTCTGTAATTTTCCAGCACACTTGAAGTAAAGGCCAAACTCCTCACCAAGGTTTATTGACCAACATGAGTTGGCCCCTGTTAATAATTTTCTATGATTTCCCCCCTTGGCCCTGTGCCCCAGCCATACTCTAGATTTGTTCTCAATGTAGGCCTTGGAAATAGTTATTTCCTCTCCCTGTTTACCTTCTCCTTGTCAGTGCCAACTCAAAGTAAAAGTAACCTTCTCCGAAAGGCTTTCTCTGACTATTTAATCCAGAATTTTACCAGTCATCATTGAGTACTACATAACCAGGTTTCTATTGTCTTTTGGAACCAGTCATTGGTGGTATTTTCTTCTGGTTTATATTGGTTTTGCTGGTTAGCCTCCATCTCCTTTACAGAAGAATACAAGTTCTACAAGAGCAGAGTCTTAAAGTGTGTAGTTCATCTTATCATTGCCGTCACCCAGAGCAGTTTGTCTCATTGGTGGGGCTCAACATATATTTGTTGAATGAATGAAAGTCCCACATAAATCTCCTCTGGAAGAAGCTTGTGTTATTACTAGAGAAATCAGATTCAAACTTTTAAAAATGCTTATTTTATTTCATGTGTTTTTGGTTTGGCTATATAAATTTTCAAAATCTTAACAAGTACTCTGACTCGTAATTCTTTAGTAATCACCATAAAACCTCATGCTCTGAGAACATCCTTTTTAATGCTGAATATGTGTTGGTTGCTTGTCAGGACATAACCATTCTTTTCATTGAGATGCAACTGTGGATTAATCATTTGCCCTATATACTGATTAATAAGTCATACAGTTACTAACTAAATATGTTTTAACAATGTAAATGATTTCTTATTCCAAGAAAAAATAATGAAGAAACTGCTTGCAGCTGTGGTTCACTTGTCTTCTTAAAGAAATCCATTCATGGCAATACTATAAAACTAAGACTATCAACATGTGGTTTAATACAAATACCTCAGGAATTTTAGTGATTTTAGGAGTATACTACTATCAAAGGGCCATGATAGTGCCATTATACACACACACAAAAGAATCTTGGTTAAGTAAACATATTCTGGGACTGCTTCTAGCTTGGGCAGTGCTGCCAGATGATGAGCTTGATAAAGAGGTTGGTTTGTGATTGGAGTACAATCTATACTCCTGGTGATGTAGACTAGAGAAAATAGAGATCTGTAGAGGAACTGGATGAATGATGGGTTGTGCAGAGCTTGTGTCTTGTTTTGTTTAGTTTTTTATGTAGGAGCTATTCAACATTGAAATAAATGTAGCTTAAAATTTTTTAAACCAAGAAATTAGCTTTAATCAATTCCTCTAAGATTAAGAATAAAATGAGGCATGTTTTCTTATCAGGAGACAAGACAGAAACTTGAACTTGCAGAGCACCCTTGAATACACAGAGATTCACAGAAGCATTCATTTAATACCTTGTTACACAATAGCTTGAAAAGAAATATGCAAAAATTTATATGTAATTAAGATCAAAGTTTAAAAATGCTGACAATGGACTCTCCAGTAAATGTCTGATGGAGGAAACTCAACTGAAGGAGCAAAGCTAGAGGAAGGTAATTAATCTTCAAGACTGAAGGTGTTATAATAGCATTTGTCCTTTTTGAGATATATAATTGAATTTTCAAGGACATGAATCATCTACTTTTAAAGGTGAAAACAAAGAACGTGTATGAATTTATGACATTTCCTTAGCATCATTTTTATTTTTTAATGAAGTGTTTCAAAGTGTTAATCTAGGTGAGATGTCTATAATTACTGATCAAATTCTGTCTTGGGGCAGGTTGACTAACTAGCTTATGATCACACACAGTTAGTGACAAAGAGTTTTAATAGGTTTCATCAACAAGGATTTAATGAGTGAAAGAAGGGATAATTTCTTTTCCTGTAAGAGGTATGTTCTTTTCTTTTTGATGCTACCTCCTCAAAAAATCTTTTCATGAATTATACAAAGCTTACAGCACTACCTTGAGTCGTACAGTACTTGCATGCCCTTTGGTGATAAGGTTTCAAAGAAAGTCCTTCTCCCCAATGAAAAATGAGGGGAAAGAAAGTTTCATTCACTGTTCAGCACAGTGTCCTGGGCCTAGCATTGTGATGTACTATAGGTTTACAGAGGTAAATAAAATAGAAAGTTTTCTGGCACTTTGGTGTTTTCCATCTGTTGATTAAACAAATAAATAGGTTTTTTGTTGGTGGTGGTTTTGATTGTTGTTGATTTTAAAAACAACTTGTGCTAAGTCTCTGACTGAATAGTGTTCTAGTTGTAAAGCATTGGGAAACTTGGTTAGAGAGGATGTTTAAGAGGGCTTGTTTGGGGAGGTGGCTTTTAAGCTAAGATTTGAAAGACATGGTGGAGAAATCACTGGGTGAAAACAATGAATATGGCCTTATATGAGCCAAGAGAAGAAAAGAAGGAAGGTGACTACAGTGTCACCCCCTGCAGATGAGTCAGTTAAGAACAATGACACATAGTCATTAGATTTAGTAAGAGGAAGGTTTTAAGTTGCTTTGGCAAGAGCAGTTTCAGTTGCTGGTAGAGAACAAAATTCAAATTGCTCAGAATTGAGAAATGAATGAGGGTGAGGCTGGTGGTAGTAAAAGGAAATCCATGAATACAGCCAATCTTAAAAGCAACTTACTTGGCCAGTTTCATGTTGTTATACGATCTAGATACTTGACAACACAGGTTGTAAGTTAATAACATTAATCCATTGTAAATTATCGTAAGCATTAGATGTAACGTGAGAGCATATTTAACAATACATGAAGAAGCTCACTAACTTATGAATTGAAAAGCGGAATATAAGATTGGCTATTGAAAAGTCCTTAAAAATATGTGACTATAACACATATGCCTATGAATATATAGAAATAGAAAAAATATTCAATGTTAGATATCATAACTATATATTATGTTCAATATATGTATATATGTGTAAATGTAAATGGAAGAGTTTATATTCATTGAATATAATCAGGTGTTGTATAAGTATAAATAGGTGTTATCTCTGTGTGATAGTTTTATTGACATTAATTTTTTAACAATGAATGTGTATCGTGTAATCATAATTTAAAGATTAAGCATTGTAAATAAAATATAACAAGCTCTAAAATTACATAGAGTTGGTTCAAATCTATGATCTGGTATTTACTAATTTAACTTCTCTGAGTCACACTTTTATCCTCTGTGAAAGCAGAATTATAATAGATGCCTTGTAAGATTTGTAAGATCATATTAACAATATATTAAAACTTCTAACACTTTAAAAAATAATTATACTTTTAATAATTTACTGCTATAGACTGAATGTTTGAGTTCCTTCCAAATTCATATGTTGAAACCAAAGCCTCAACGTGATAGTAACTGGAAATGGGGCTTTTGGGAAGGTGATTAAATTATGAGTCTGGACCCCTCAGGAATGGGATTAGTGCCCACAGAGTGTCCCCTGCCCATTCTACCATGTGAAGACATAACAAGAATATGTTTGTCTATGAATTAGGAAATGGGATCTCACTAGACACCAAATCTTCCAGCATCTTGAGTTTGGACTTCCCAGCCTCCAGAGCTGTGAGAAATAAATGTTTGTTGTTTAAGTCACCTGGTCTGTGGTGTTTCTGTTGTAGCAGTCCATAGATTAAAAAAATATATATATACACATAGTGTATATGTATACATAATTTTAATATGCATTATATATATCATGTATCTTCAGTTGGATGTATAAAAAGAACAATGGTACAATAAATTAGGGAAAGAATAGAATTCTAAGTAAGCTAATGGAATTATTGGGTAAGCTAGTCAGTACAATATATAACATTAGTGAGTCTGTGTGATCTTATACTTTCAGAAAAAAATACTAACTTTTGACGGGAGAAAATTTTTATCATCCATAATATATATCCTGTGAAAATTTTCTGTGTTCGTGTCTTCTTGAAGCATCCTATCATCACGGACTATGTGGTTATATACTCTACAGAAACCTAATGTGATCCATTGAGATGTTAAAGGTATAATTGTGCTTCTGGAATTTGGAGGGTAGAAGAATTCTGAAAGGTTAACACAGTAAAATGCAAAGACCAGTGATAAATTGGGCCCACAAAAATGAAAAGTGGAAATTTTCCCGTATGACTTTATAAAGAGCAGAGCCAGGTCATTCAATTATTTTTATTTTAAGGTTAGGTTAGAAGATAAACTAACTCCTTTTCTTCTCATGATTAAGTTTGTGTAGGTTTTGTAGTAAAAATTATCTCTTTTTTAAAAAGTTATAGCAAAAAGGAATAATGTTTTCTATACCTAAGGCTAATACAAAATTGCAACTCAGAGGAAATTTCTCTTTCATGCACCCTCTAACATAAATCCAGGTTCATAAATTTCAGCTTTTTGTTTGGGTGTTCTATAAAAATGGTAATCTAATTTGAATTCAGTAGATGTCTATTTATTTCTATAAAAAAGCTGGGCATACCACATATGTCTGTTAATGATCTTTTGCTATAATACTTATCACTGTTAAACAGGTATGATATCTTGGCCACACAGAGGAAGATGTTGGCAGACACATTCCCTACCTTTAAGGTAGCTGTAGTCTGTGATAACATGGATGAGAACAGTCACAAGAAGACTATTCAGGCAAAAAAAAAAAAAAATGATACCAACTTTACATAAGAACCAAAACTAACAAACTGAGGGGTTGGTGCATTTTGGAAGAAATTAGCTAAATAGTTATATATGTATACATGAATAAGCTCAGAAAAAAGTTGTTATCCTCTCCTATGTTCCTGGAGAGAAATTCAGGGAAAATATGGGACTTCAGTGATAGTACATACAGTAAAAGCATATAAATCAGAGAGAGCTAAGGGGTAGATACTCGATATCAGATTTCCTGCTGTACAGTAATGAGTTTCATCCTTTGAGAATAAAATTAGATTATATATCAACTATCAAAATGCAGTTATATTATGGAGTCATTACAACGAACAATTAAGAGTCCCTTGATGGACTTGCTAAGACAGCAGGGAGCAATATGGACAAAACATCTGGTATTATTTAAAAGCACATTATTTGATGTCAGGTAATTCCAGTACTGGCTTGACCACTTCATCATAACAATCTCTAAGCTTACATTTTCTTATCTGCAAAACAGACATAGTAAATAGTCCTTGCAAACTCTCTCTGTCACACTGTCAGTAATGGTCTATGGTTTGGATTGACCATCAGACCCATGACACACAATATCTTTTGACCAGCACCAATTTTTTTTAGCTTTAAGGAAGCATAGGAAGGAAATAACACATCACACATAGCAACAACATAGCAGAGGCTATGGATTCTGCATGGCTAACAGGTACTGCTTTTGATGTCTCAGTCATTTCATACTTGGGGCAATGTGATCATGAGATAAGATGCTGGATAGCCTAGGCTTAGAGAGTAATCAGTGCTGCAATCCCTTTAGCTTTTTTCTTTAATTAGTCACACGGTCACTTTATATGCTCATAATCAGCCCAATCTTTGGAAAATTTGCTTCTTATCAATTTGGAGTATTCATTACTTGCTGTGGACAATAAAGCAAGTGTTTGGTCCAGTACATACTTCTTGGTTGGATTTTCACTTATTTTCTATGTGGTATCCTATTCTTCAATAAATTTTGTGAAATGTATTGCTAGGAGAATTGACTGAGTCAGATCCTCAGGCATCCCTGATAAATATCAGTTAACAATTCCCCTTACTAATAAGGTCCAAAATATAAGATTGATGTTTGGTTTTCAGGTGTTATCTCACCAGATTCTATTTAGAGTACGATATGTATAAGTGTAGTCACTAGCTTACTACTACTACACATACACACCTTTATATCTTTTCTTAGTATCACACCTGGAAGCAATTTTTCTATTGCTTTCTAATCAAGAACTGAAGATACTTAATTTTCTTTTGTTTATATTTTCATCATTAAGTGAACACTTAAACATATACTTCAGTAGCTATTATAGAGAAGTAATTCGGTTATCGTATCAAAACTATGTTTCGTTTGTAGCATTGGATTTAATTCTGAGTCTCCACTCAGGCAAAGTTGCTAAAGATCTTCTATCTTCAGCATATTACTGGAATAATTGTCAAATTGTAGTGAAATTTGCAAATAGAAATTGATGTTCCATAATGTTAATTTATATACACACTTACCCTTTAGTGTTACAGGTCAGAAGAAAAGCAGACGGAGAGATGATCTCATTTTGCATTATTAGTCTTCAGAGGACCATAGAAGTAGAGCAAGGAAGGAAAGCAAATCAAGTTGCTCTGTCTGCTTTTTTTCAGGCCTGCATTTTTGGCATTACTTTTTGAAATCCATAGAATAGAGACATATCACATTTTTTAGTATCTTGGGATCCTTTGACCCGAGATTCTTTTATTTTTCAGATTTTAAAGTCTTTTGGAGAAAGTTGTGAGTTATGACATTTTTTCTTGTCTCTCTTCTGTTTCTGCAATTTCTCTTCTCACCTCTCTTCTTGTTTCCAATTTAGTGTGATAATATTACAACTTACTTCAAACAACCAGTTCAATTTTAAAAAATCATATGAGCAAGGTACAACGTTTTAAAGAAGTACAAAACAGCAATAACCAACCAAAATCAACCAAAAAAGGGACAACTTCCCCGTCATTGTCCATCAATTCCTAAGTGTGTCTTTTCTTAGAAAGGATGCTTCTTTCCCTATGAGGAGAATCTCTTCTCTATGCTACTTTTTTGGTAAACATTGTATGAATTTCTACAGGGGAGGAGAATGAACATTTTTAAGGTATGGGCAAAAACTACATTTAAAAGGAAATGTGCCAGGAGATCAACAGGGGTATCTCTTCTGTCTACAATGATTCTGTTCTTTAATGATGTGACTATTTCCCAGCAAGAGTTAGGACTTTTAGGCTGTCAGTAACAGACAATGCATTACTTTCCCAATGAGTTCATGATTTAATGAGGATTTATTTGCATCCTAGCACATGCAGACTTAATAGTAATATATGCTGAGACCCTTGCATCTTAGTTTGATGAAAAGAGGAGGAAGTAAAGATCCAGTTTTATGGGGGCAGGAATATGAATACAGCTACAGAGCTAGATCTTGCAACGAATAATTATCTGTATATTATCTGAATGGCTTAGAGAGAAAAGTCATGGATATGGCAATCGTGGCTAAATGATAGAGCCCTATGCTTCACTTGGGTACAGTAACATGGGAAGTCTAACTGACACAATGTAAAATTTAGTGGCATTCTGGTCCAGGTAAGCTGCCCACCATGAAAGAATTCTGGCCAGTGATGGGTGTTGGGAAGGGGGTGACAGATCGTGCTGTTCCCGTCTTTTTTTTTTTTTCTTTTGTGGTACACGGGCCTCTCACTGTTGTGGCCTCGCCTGCTGCGGAGTACAGGCTCCGGACGCACAGGCTCAGTGGCCATGGCTCACGGGCCCAGCCGCTCCGCGGCATGTGGGATCTTCCCGGACCGGGGCACGAACCCGCGTCCCCTGCATCGGCAGGCGGACTCTCAACCACTGCGCCACCAAGGAAGTCCTGCTGTTCCCATCTTAATGTGACAGCAAGATTTAAGACAAGACAGGACATCAGAACCAAGCATAGAAGGTGTGATTCAGAGAAATGTTTCTTCTCTATTTGAGAGTTTGTACTCAAATCTGAGATGGAGTTAGAATCACAGATTTAATGCATTAGCTCATTCCTGCTGAGAAGCTGATATAAACTGTGGCTGTACAGGGCTTGACATCATATTCTGTGTGTATGACTGAGAGATCAGTTATCATCCCTATAGAATGATAGGCAGAGGAGACTGGAGACAAGCTCATTCAGTATCTCCTTCACACTGCTCATTTCCAACCTTCCATGGGCTCTTTAGGAACTCTTGGAACACAGTAGCGAAATGAGTAGTTTTAGGAACAGGTAAGATAAAAAAAATATAAACACCAACTTTCCTAGCTCTTCAAATAAGCTTGGTTTAATTAATTAAGTTATTTCAAAATTTGAAATGTAACCAATAATTGTGCTAACTTATTGGTACCCAGGGTTTATTTCCCAAGCAGCAGAGACTTCAGTCTATGATATGAGTGCTACAGTGGTTTTCTATGCCTGACACTCATTTTGTAGACATTTCTTTCTGAGTTTTCTCAAACACAAAGAGGTCTAGGGTTCTCACTGCAGGAACTCTAGGGTTCCTTGGCCAGACGTGTTTGGATGCTGCAAGGATGATATTACGGGTACTCTTCTGACCTTAAGAAGATGGAGCATGCTGTCTAATTGAGATTATAAGTTTATGACTTTGTAACTTGCTCCCCCACATGTTATAGGTATCAAAAAAATTGCAGACATTACATTTTAGATTTGATGGTAAGCTTTTATACTGTATTATGCTGTACTTGCTTAAAATTAATTATAACAGCTATTTAAAGGAAAATATCTCCAGTTTTATGTTATTCCTCCACTTGCCCATTTTTTCTACATTAGAAAACTCTTCAGAAGCCTATGTCTCAATTCCAAAACTTTGGTGTCAGAATCATTTCCAATACTTATTTAAAAAGCAGATGTCTTTGTCCAACTTAGACCTACTTCAATAGGTGACTGATCCAATGCAAAATTTAGGAATCAGCTAGTTGTGAATCCATTTCTCACCCTGGTACTTCTTCACTCTATAATTGAAGAAGTTCATTCGGTACTCAGCAAATATTTGTTGATTGTCTTCTAAGTGCTGGAGACTCTGCTATGTACCAGTGGTCCAAAATAAGCATGACATATATCTGTCTTCAAGAAGTATATCATGCATGAGAGAGTTCTAAAGCACATCACAATGTGATACATAGTGCATTAGATAAATACAAAGTGCAATAATAGCAAAGAAAAAGAGCCACTTCCCTGAGTACAGAAAAGGAGGGTACATTATTTCACAGAAGATGTGACCTGTGAGCTGAGTTGAAGCAAGTTTCCAGAGAAGTAGACAGATACCCTAGAGAGAGAAAAATAAATGTCCCTGTATGTTCAGAGAGAATGAAAAGTTCTGGTGACTTTCATGCATAAGCAGAAATCTAGGGGCTTGAGAAATGCCCTATGAATTATAGTAAGCAGACTCTTCTAGTCTACAGGTGAAGAGAAATATTAAAAGATATTAAGGAAAATGGTGGTATGACCAGATGAAGGTCTGCAGCTACTTATGTATTAAAAGGAATCTCTTCAAAGGAAGATTGTGGGCTTCCCTGGTGGTGCAGTGGTGAAGAATCCACCTGCTAATGCAGAGGACATGGGTTCGAGCCCTTGTCCGGGAAGATCCCACATGCCGCGGAGCAACTAAGCCCGTGCGCCACAACTACTGAGCCTTCACTCTAGTGCCTGTGAGCCACAACTACTGAAGCCTGCACACCTAGAGCCTGAGCTCCGCAACAAGAGAAGCCACTGCAATGAGAAGCCCGTGCACTGAAGCAAAGAGCAGCTCCTGCTCACCACAACTAGAGAAAGCCAGCGTGCAGCAACGAAGACCCTATGCAGCCAAAAAATAAATAAATTTTTTAAAATAAGGAAGATTGTACCTTAATATCTCCACTGCACCAAAACAGCAAAATAACATTGGTGCTCATGAATGAATGTACACTGTAAAATAATCAGCTTTGATTTTTAAAATTGAATTGATTGGATTACTGCCATCCAGGACACACAGTAATCAAAGACTCTAGAGATCTTGCTATGGGCAATGTTCCAAAGGACAAATACTCTATATTTTTATATAAAATTTTTAAAAAGCAGTTATTACGTTTATAAACATCTGAAATAAAATGGTGGTATTTCCTAATTCTCCCCTTTCCTATTGGAACTTTTTGCTTCTGTGTAGAATTCTTAAATGCAGCTAAGGCGTGACAGCCACAAGTGCTGTCACACACCAACCGAAGTGGCCTATCTCTGTGTTTGTCCTTCATCAGCTCAGAGAGTCCTTATCCAGTCTTCAGGGACAGAGGAGAAATGAAAAAAGTCTAAGGACAGGCCAAGGAGATCCACTAACTATTCATAGACTAACCTTATGTTAGAGAGAATCAGCTCTTCAAAGAGAGGGAACTAAAGCTTTGTGCGTGATTTAACAGAAACGGCATCATTGTGAATATAAGGAAAAGACTCCTAAATCAAAGAAACACTTTGTAATTCTAAAAGAATGTAAGGGATAAATGTAAAATTATCAGTGAGCTAAAGTGAATGATTCTGTCATCTATTCTTTTATTGTTCTCTCTGGTTGTTTATCTTGAGAATATTTTCTTAGGCAAGCTCTGCTACCTCCTCCAGACCTGTCCTAATAGTAAGATATTAGAAAGTTAGCATCACTTTTGCACCTTGAATATCGCTCTACACCCATGTCGAATTTTTGTTAGTATAAAACGTGATACATGTGATGCATAGTGGATGTGAAGAAATTATACCATTCAAATAATATTTAAAATAATTTGTTTTAAATTCCGCTCTTGTGGATCATAAATCCTGCTCAATTTAAACACTAGCCGTGTGAGAGATACTTTGGTCCTTTTTTGTTTGAAACCAATTTCATGGAGCTGTAGTTTTTGGCAACACTTTTATTATATAACTGAGCCCAGAAGATCCCCATCCCCCATCTGTTCACTATAATGTTTTCTTCCCATTTTATTCCAGAAGATGCCAAGACAGCCTCCTGGTGGGTTACCTTGGCAACCTCATGTGTCATGTTTTAGAATGTCCCAGGGCTGCAGTTTTATTTCCATTTGCATGCACTTCAGTCAGCTAACTGTAAATTAAAAAGGCCTATTGTAGAATCAAGCTTTTTTTCCTTGCAGAGTGAAACACAGATAATTAAGATTACTGTTCAGTAAAATCCATTTATATGTAGGATTATGTATAGGAAAACTTGGATTACTCTTACCTAAGTCATGGTATTTTTCACGTGGCACTTCATAAACTGATGCTGCAATGCCACATAATATAATACACAACGTATTATACACATAATACCCAGTGTGACTGCTTGATCTCATCTTTGAAAAGCATGTCACTTTACAATCTTTTGATGACAATCATACAAGGCTTTTCTCAGTGGAGCTTTTGACATGTCAATCAGTATAAGACTGCAGTGATTCAAGACAGTTTTACTGCATCAAGCTACAGATTTCAAACAACCTACAGTCAAGCAAATATTGAAATATATCATTTAGTGTTTCTCATCTGAATAGTCACATCTCTTTGCTATATCTTTTAAAAGATAGTGTCATAATTTCTTTCTTATAAGCCTAAAATACTTTTAACATATTTTTGTGGAAAAGAGCTTATGATTTGTATTAATCTTCAAAGATAGACTTTTTCAGTTTTATAAAAAGCAAAAGATACAGAAGGCCTGAAATTTGAGCAAAGTTGTATATAAAGTTAATAGCAAAGCTAAAGTGAAAAGTGATTCTCTTTGAAACTCCAGCATTTGTTAGGTATCATAGTAAGAGCAATGAACCGGTGTTTTCACTTCAGGAAGAAAACTACCATCCTGCATGCTTCACAGTCTTCAAGATATTTTTTGCCTCTCTGTAAAAAGTTTAGGCATTCTATGGCCACTTACAACATTCTAGGAAAACATTCTGCTATGAAATAGTTACATTTTTCTGTTTGACCCAGCTTCAATGTTACCTTGAAATTAATAATCATCTCTTTCAAAGAAAGAGTCTCTGAAGAGCTTTTCTGGGTAATTTTGAGGACCACCATAAATTGAGCTGTATTTTCCCCTTTCCTTTTTAGGGGCATATGCTGAACATGCTCAGTATATGCAGGGTAATTCAGTTGCTACTGTCTTTTACATTGTTTCCTTCTAGGCTTCATTATCCTTAGTATGTCATATATTAGCTTTGACTTTGATGAAGGTGGTGGAAATAGGTCATCTTTGTTCAGGAACTTTTTATTTTCCAAAATCTTCCCCATCCTAAGAGTATTAGGAGAATCTTCCAATATGGTGCATCCATTAAGGATGTCTGTGTCTGAATATCATTTTTTTGTGAATATCCTTAAAGCAATATGGTTCTTTTAGATATGAGTTTGTACTGGACAATTCAATAGCTAATAAAGGCCTGGAGTAAGAAATGATTTTTTTTGAACTCCAAAGAGGAGTGAAACTAGCTTGATATTTTATTTATGGGTGTGAAATCCTTTGAAGAGATAATAAGGAGACAGAAGGATTGGTGCCCATACTAACATGGACAGTGCCGTTCAGCTTGTTCGTTTTAGATAAACTACCAAAGTGCCAAGTCTTGTTCTTACAACACTATGAAAATCTTCTCCAAACTTTAGCTGTTCATGACACCAATGATTGCTTCTAATTTGTTTAGGGGCCTCTCACTGTTGTGGCCTCTCCCGTTGCGGAGCACAGGCTCAGGACGCGCAGGCTCAGCGACCATGGCCCACGGGTCCAGCCGCTCCGCGGCATGTGGGATCTTCCCGGACCGGGGCACGAACCCGTGTCCGCTGCATCGGCAGGCGGACTCTCAACCACTGTGCCACCAGGGAAGCCCTAGGTTAACACTTTTAATGCTTGCATATCAAAGGCAGATTTTTTTCTCTTATAGCCATGGCAAGGTTAGCTAGCACTGAATGACAGGTGGAATATGTGGAATATGTTATCTCTGTTTCTGAGCAGCCATGATTGAGAGCATCGAGCACATCTTCTAGTCAAGCATGGTTTTTCATTTAAAATATTTTCAGAAGACCTTAGGTGCAGATGGATGAGGTAGTTAAACTCATCTTTTCAAGTTCATGGCACACTGTCAGTCAATACTGTTCCATGCAAAGCTTCTCTTTTGTTTTCATTCTTTCTTTCTCTTAATTTTTTACAACTTTATTGCCATATAATTTACATATGAGAAACTGAACCTATTTAAGGTGTATGATTTGATGAGTTTTGACATATGAAAACGTTTATGAAACCATCACTACAATCAAGATAATGAGCATCAGCCCCCAAAGTTTCCTGTGTCTCTTTGTAATCTCTTTCTGCTATTCTCCCAACCACAAATCTGTTCTAATCACTACAGACTAGTTTGCAATTTCTAGAATTTTTTATAAATGCAATCATACAGTATGCATGAAATTTTGTCTAGCTTCTTTTATGCAGCATAATTATTTTGAGAATCATCTGTGTTGTATTTTGTATCAACAGTTCCCTCCTTTTATTGCTTAGTATTCCAGAGTATAGCGTTTGTTTATCAATTCATCTGTTAATTGACATTTGGGTTTTTTCCACTTTTTGTCTATTTCAAATAAAGTTGTCATGATCGATAATGTATGTCTTTGTGTGGACATATATTTCATTTCTGTTGTTTTAATACCTAGGTGTGGAATAGCTGGGTCATACGGTGGATGAATGTTGACTTTTAAAGAGACTGTCAAGCTTTTTTACAAAATGGATGTGCCAGTTTACAATTTCACTAGCTTTGTACAAGAATCCCACATACTCACCAACACTTTGCCCTGTCAGTCTTTTGACTGTCACCATTCTAATACATGTTTAGCGGTATTTCATTGTGGTTTTAATTTGCATTTCCTTAATGACTAATGATGAAGAGTATCTTTTCACATGTTTATTTGCCATCTATGTACCTTCTTTGGTAAGATGTCTGTTTAGACCATTTGCCCATTTTCTATTAGATTTTCTTAGAGTTTTAACAGTTCTTTATATATTCTAGATACAAGTCCTTTATCAGAGATAAGTTTTGCAAATATCTTCTCCCACTCTGGAGTAGGCCTTTTCATTTATGGCACAGTGTCTTAGAAAAGCAAAATTTCCTAATTTAATGAAGTCCAATTTATCTTTATTTTTCTTTTATGGACCATGCTTTTAGTGTTATATTTAAGAAATCTTTGTTTAATTCAAGGTCCCAAAGGTTTTCTATCATTTTATTCTAAATATTTTCTAGTTTTAGGTTTTATATTTAGGTTTATGATCTATTTTGAATTAATATTTGTATGTGGGACAAGGTATGGGTTGAGGTTCTTTATTTCTTTACTTTTTATCTTTGCTTTTCTTTTTTTTTTGCATATAGATGCCCATTTGTTGAAAGACTCATTTTCCATTGAGCTGACTTTGCATCTTTGTTGAATATCAATTTCCTTCCTATATGTGTGTGGGTGGATTTCTGGACTCTGGACACTCTATTCTATTCCACTGATATATGCATTTCTTTTTTCAATTGTTCTTTTGTTTGTTTTTCCCTTTGTCCTATCTCCACTCCTACTGTTATTATGTGTATGTATGTGCATGACATGTACATATATGTACATATATTTTTCTATATATATCATTATAAAATATAGTTATTTTGTATATACATGTTTTAATTTACATAAATATTTTTGTATGTAGTCTTTATTCTGTTTGATACTTCTTATAACATTCATAATATATTCAAAAATATATTTAAATGCTTACTTACACTGCTCTATGTAAATTTACCTAATGAATTGTGTCTAATTGCTTCATAGTATCTGACAGTGTGCATCCACTACATTTTGCTTATCCATTCCTGGAAGGATGGATACCTAGTATGTATATGTCTTCAACTTCTGGAACTACATAAAACACTACAATGAATAACCTTGTATAAATACCTTTGTGAAATTCTGAGAGAATTTCTCTGCAGGTGGAGCCACTGGGGCATAATTTATACACATATTCAGTTTGACTATATATTGATCAACTGCTTGCCAGTACATTCAGAACAATTTATATTCCAACAAATTGTGCATGAGGTTTCCTAGTTCTTTACATCCTTGACTACCCTTGGTATTATACAACATTCAAATTTTTCCACTTCAATAGGCGAAGTATAGTATCTTTTAAACTTGCATTTCTTGGATTACTAGTAAATTTGAGAAACTCATTTACATGTAAACTACATGGGTTTCTCCTCTGTGATTTGTCTTTTTTTGTCTAAGTTTTTTTTTTTTTTGGCCAATTTTTCAATCATGTTTCCTATCCTTTTCCAGTTTATTTGCAGAAACTCCTATATTCTAGACTAACATTGTTCAATAGAACTTTCTGCAGTGATAAAAATGTTCTATTTCTTTCTGTCTAATTTGATAGCACTGACCACATGTAACTATTGAGCACTTGGAATATGGAATATGGCTTGTGGCACTAAGGAAGTGAATTTTTCATTTTACTTAACTCCAACTAATTTACATTTAAATAGTCACATGTGGCTAGTGGCTACTGTGCTTAAGAGTACAGTTCTAGACATTGGTCCCTTGGCAGTATTACATACTGCAATTGGCTTCTTCCTGGCTGTCTGCTACCTTTCTCTGCAGGCTTTATCATTCAACAGAAATCTTTACTTTTGATCTATTCAAAAACATCAATTTTTGACTTATGGATTTCAGTCTCCGGATTTTCTTTAATAAGTACTTTCCCATGTTGAAGTCACAAAGATATTCTCCATTATTTTACTTACAGTGTCAGTTAATGATTGAGTCTTATTTTCCTTTGTGTAATCATTATCCAGTTTTCCCTCCATAATCTATTAAATAATCTCTTTAAAACTAATTGCTTTGTGGAGCCTTATTTACGATATATCAAAAGTGTGTTTATATCTTGCTGAGCTCTGTATTCTTTTCATGAGGTTATTTCTCTGTTTTGCTTATTCCATATGCTTTTACTGGTGTAGTTGTTACATGTCTTATTATTCAACAGGACATGATTGAATCAAACGGATTTTTTTGGTCAACTTTTTCAAAATTGCCTCAGATTTTTGTAAATCTTGATGTTTCGTACAAACCTATTTTTAAACCTTAATTTTTATTTATTGAGGTTTAATTTACATATAGTATCCATTTCAGTGAATGTTTATACGTACATATAACCATGTCACTACCTGTTAGATGAAAACGTAGAACATTTTAACCATCCGCCAAATCTCTCCATGCCCCTTTATACTCAATAACGCTTTACCTCCAGAGGTAATCAGTATTCTGAATTTAATAATTACAGGTTAGTTATGTATTCCTTTGGTCTGACTTCCTTCAATCAACATGTTTCTGAGATTCATTCATATTATTGCATCAGTAATTTGTTCTTTTTATCACCATACAGTATTTTATGAATACACCACCTTTTGTTTATCTAATTTTCTGTTGATGGACATTTAGTTTGGAGCTATTCAATGGTGTGCTGGTAAAGGGCTGAGGGTTTCAGGGGGAGGGGGATTTGTAGCATTTGCCAATTCCCCGGTGTAAGTACTTTCACCACAGCCAATTTCAAGCTGCATGGCTTAACAACAATCTTGCAGTGTTCCTTGTGAGCTTCTGCAAGCTGACTCCAACACACATGTGGAGCTATTATGAATAAACTGCTCTGGATATTCTTGCGCAAGCATTTTTTGTTGTTTCTTGTTTCTTTTGTTGTTTCTTGTTTTCTTGTTGTTTTTTCTTTGTTGTTTCATATGGACTAATTTCACTTGAGTATATGCTGATTGCAGGATTTCTGGGTCATAGGTAGGAGTATGTTTAATTAGTAGAAACTGACAGATTTCCCAGTTTGCTGATAATTTTTACAATATGTAGGAATAGACTATATCAAACTCCTTTTATCCATATATAAACATAATCTTACAATTTTTCTTCTTGATTCATAAATGAGAAGAATTGTAGAAATATATATTTTTTGATGTTAAACTTTACATGCATCAATAATGCCAATTATATTTGATCATACTGTATTCTCTTTTGAGCACAGTTTTGTTTGTTTTTTTTGTGGTATGCGGGCCTCTCACTGCTGCGGCCTCTCCCGTTGCGGAGCACAGGCTCCGGACGCACAGGCTCAGCGGCCATGGCTCACGGGCCCAGCTGCTCTGCGGCATGTGGGATCTTCCCGGACCGGGGCACGAACCCGTGTCTCCTACATCGGCAGGCGGACTCTCAACCACTGCGCCACCAGGGAAGCCCTGAGCACAGTTTTGGATTGGGTTAGCTAGCATTTGGTTTAGGCTATATATATATATATGTGTGTGTTTGTGTGTATATATATGTAATATGCATATTATATGCTTTTTGCTAAAATGAAAGAAAAAATATAATATTAATTTCCAAATTAAGATTAAAGTGTATAAATTAAAGCATATAAATACTTCCTCCAAATTTCTGTTATTGCTTATTTTACCCTGACTTTCCTTAGTCTTTAAGGCCATAATCCTAAAATAATTGTTTTCAAGCCTGGTAGTACATTGGAATCAGTTGGGGAGCTTTTACAACAATTCAGGTCCTCACGCATACAAATCAGAATCTCTGGGGCTGGAATCCAGGTACTCTTATTTTTAAAGCTCTACAGGTGGTATCTATATACAAGCCAGAGTTGATATTCACTATTCTAGAAGATGCTGGAGTATGGTGCAGCCTGTTGTAAATGTTGAGGAATGGCTGTGAGAATCACATGGGTCATCATCCTCTGCTCACATAGAATCTGCTGTGCTGGAGATGCCTAGGTGATTATGAAATACACATGTAGACAACACAAATACACATGAAACTTAAGCCTCTCTATTGTGAAGTGAAACTTCAATGTCAGCCATCTTTATATCAGGTGTTAAGTATTGACGCATATTATGCGTCATGCTGCCTTACTTTACTAGGAGCTCTCAGCTATTACCTACTCCAGGTATTTCACCATTGTCAGCAATGATCACCACCTGCTGATTGCAAATTTTGATGGAGGACAGGGTTAGATTAGATGGCCTTTACGTCTGCCTTGGCTATGAAGTTCTGTAATTCTTAGAAGACCTTAATTTTTTTATTTAGCTCTCTTGATTAGTTCTGAAGCTTACCAACCAGCTATGCAGTCATTTCAAGGTAAAACATATATATTTTTTTCATTTACTGCACCTATCTATCCTTTTCCTTTGTTGTCTGAAAAGAAATGTAGAAGAAGTACCAAGTAAGGGACTACTGTAATAGAACAGGACACTAAGGGGCTTTCCTGGGATCCAGGGTTTGGCTCCCGAGCCTGGCCACAGGTTGCTGTGGGACCCCTGCGAGGAGACGTGGAACTCGCGGCGCTGACGAGCGTGAACAGGACAGGGGCTGGGACGAGCTGAAGCCCGGCGCGCCGCGGGTTCGCCCTCCGGGCAGGGATATGTCAGTCTGGCGAAGACGGGCCCGGGACCCGCCGCAGCTGCAGTGCGTCTCGGACACACGGCCCGGTTGGCGCAGGCGCGGCCCGGGTGATGGGCCGGTGGGCGGGGTTCAGGGCTCTAGAACCCGGGGCAGGTAGGCCCAGCCCCTAGGTCACTCCCGGGAGCAGGTCTTGAGCGCGTTCCCTCCCTGCTGCCTGCTCCCTGCTCCCTGCTCCCTGCTCCCTGCTCCCTGCTCCCTGCGCCCTGCTCCCTGCTCCCTGCTCCGGGCTCCGCTCCACGACCGGGTCAGTGTCGGCCTCCCTCTTCCCCAGCGCTGCGCCCGCAGGCTGAGTGAGTATCTCGGGCGCTCCTGTCTGTCCTGTCTTCCAGGGCACCTCGGGCAGCCCCCTGTGCCCGCCCCGCACAGCCCATGGAGAGGACGCCTCGCAAGGCCTCGGCTCTGTGCTTTTTTGGGCAAGAGCTCACGGTCAACACTGTTGCTTCTAAATTTTGCCTGTTTAGACAACATCCCAAGAACTGAAAGTTCCAAAATAGTTCTCCATATCATTTATTATCTTTTTGGGGCGGGGCGGGGGAGGGGTGGACTAGGCCGTGGGGAGAGTAGAGGAGATTTGATCCAATGGAAACAGTAAATACTTTAAACTAGTATGGTCTAGTTTCTTCATTCCAAGCTGTCATCTTTTATTCCCTTGAACAAATATGACCTGAAGTTAGACTCAGTGAAAAAACAAAGACCATACTGAGGGTAAAATATAGATGGGTCTCATCAGACAAGCAGACCTAGTTTAATGGAATAATCCTGTTCAGCTCAAACTAGGACTGGTTAACAAAATGGTAGGGTAAGTCTTTTGAAAATTTTAAAAATAAGTTCCCATTGTCTCTTGCGTACATCTAGGGTTAATGTTGACATTATATGAAAATAAAGTTAACGTTAACTTTGCCAATTGTGTTAAAACCCTGGCACTGTGCATATTTTACTGAGAGATACTTATCAACAGTTTTGTGAATGTAACCTATTTGGAAGAGGAGAATTCGGGGGGCAGGGAAACGGGGATAAGGAAACTTTTCTGAAGTAGTTTACAGGTTTGGCATTAGTTTTCTGAGCTACTTTGATACAACTTCAGTTTCATGTATGATAGAGTAAAAGGAGTCTGAAGATTTTTGTTGGAGTTTTGCTTACTAATTGTGTGGTCTACGACAAGTAACTTAACAGTCTGGGAGCAGTTTCCTCACCCTTAGAAGAGTGTCAGTGGTTTGATTAGCGGGAATATGCTATATAACTTTTTCAGACTGTACATGCATATTTGGCTTCCCCACCCCTAACGGCTTGAGGGCGGACAGGGTGTTTCCAGGTGATTCTGATCTAGATCTTTTCCTCTTCCCTCCCCATCAGGAGACCCTTGAATACTCCTAGACCAAAGGCTGGGTAAGTTATCTAACTAACTTTATAAACTGTTGAGTATTTGATTTTTCTGCCAAAGATTTTTCTTTAGTCATAATTTTTTTTTCTTAAGCAAAAAAGTAGTAAAACATAGGTTTAAACTGGGTAGAGTGGTGAATAATTTACCTTTGAGTTGTATTTGAAATGTTGCTTAGTTGAAATATTATGTCTAAACATGAGTGTGGCACATACGTGTTAAATTCACTGTGTGTGGGCCTAGATGTTTAAGAATGAATACTTTCAGAGTCTTCCTGGGTTACATGAAAATAGCTTATACGCTGATTAAACCTTTAATTTCTAATTTGGTTCACTTGTATCTCAGGCTGCCTGGATGAGTTCCTCTAAAAATTAGCTTCACCTGAGTCCCTTCTTTGCCTTAAGATGTACTCTGTTTTCCCTGATTTCACTAGAATTTACCTTGAATCATTATCTGTGATGAATTTTTATTTCGAGTACTTAAGATATTTTATCATTAAATAAAATAATAATTATAGAAATTAATATATAGATTATATAAATTAATCTTTTATTTATATGGTTGCTATAATATATACATGTAAATATACTTGAAGGTGAGTGTAATATAAAATTTGATGTCTGATTAGGTAATGAATATACATATATCCATGGTATTTTGAAGGATTGGGGGTTTGCTACCCCATTTTCTGGTGTATATTAATAATTCGAGTTGAGATCTCAGCCCTAGATGAGGTGTTATTTGAAATTGCTTAGGTTGGATGGATAGTCTATGCAGATCGGATTCTGTAAACCTCCTCATCATGTATTTCCAAGGTTACCATTGGGAAAATTCTCGCTTTTCTCTTTAACCTCTAAGATATCATAATGTGTTAAACGTTGGAGAATTTCAACTAAGGAATACAAGAATTGTGCCCATGTGTTGGGTACATTTCAAAGCAGATCTACACTCACATAAGACTTGGAAACAAGATAGTGAAAATGTAGTTTTCAATTGAGTTTATCAGTTACTAGGAAGATATATTAGGGGTAGCTAGAGGTTTAATGAGGATGTTGAGATCTGTGGAGAGGCTTGTTTGGGTCAAATTAACAGTGCTTTACCCATTTCCTATGGAGGAATGAAACGAGAGCCTTTTTGAAGAAGGAGAATGTTTCCCCCTCACCTGAAATCAAGTTGGAGAAGGTTCAAAGTATCCATTCATAGGGCTTGGTAAAGTTTCTTGGAGTTTTGGAGATTAACAAATGTGCCTGAAAAGATGAGATGCACTTGCCTGAGCACAGAGAGTTAGGAAGCTGCATTAGGAGTGAACTGCAATGACATATGTAGTGGGGGAAGGATGTATAAATTTGACTGTTGATTCTTGGGAAGAAGTTGGCCTGAAGCCATTTTTAAAGTTTTTCTAACCAAGAGGATCAAAGGTGGACCTCGGGAAGTGAGTGGAAGCCACCAGCAGAGAGGAATATTTCATGTCAGGGCAAGTTCAGTGTTCAGTTGGATGTCCTTTGAGAAATGGACAAATGTGTTCCTTCTCCCCAGTCAGGATTTGTCCTCTGTCACCCAGAGGACTCGGCCTGAACATGACAGTGGTACCTTCCCCTTCCCCCATGTGACCCCTAAGGAGTCACAGTTTAGTGAAGGGGGAAGGACGAGGAGAAGAAAGCACTAACCCGGTCACCACTACAGGCTTCTTAGTCTGAAATAGGCTCAAGCTGGGAAAAGCGGACGTTTCACCTTTCTATGAAGTTTGAGATTTTGATAATTATATGAAGTGGACATTTTAACTAGTGAAATGAAATTATTCTTTTGATTAAAGGGAACTGGAAAGCTGTGGATACTTCCTAAGGTTTTATCCAGGAGCAGGGAAAGAACTAGCCCAGAGAAGATTGAAAGACAGTGGGAGAAAGCTTTTTATTCTCACTAAGGAGCCTAAGTTCTTTAAAGAAACAGTTATTCCATAATTGCTTTGTCTCTGGCTCAGCTGTGGGATCTTGGCCAATGTGCTTAATCTGTCCAAAGCTTTGGTTTCTATATCAGTACCTGAGCATAATATTAGTACTTATCTCAAATCTTGTAGTGAGAAACAAATCTTATTAACACAGTGCCTGCCACAATGTAAGCAAATAATATGTTGTTAATACTTTGGAGTTTTACACAAATGTCATAACTCCTAGTTCAATATTGGGCTCAGTTAGGTGCTCATTCATCTGTTCAGTTGAATTACCAGAATGACTGTGATGAGGCAATAGAAATCAACAGATTTCTGAGCCTGGGCTAGAAGAAAGTAGTGACTAAAAGCGTAAACTTATCTGATTCCTTGATTCTGGCTGCTGGTCCCAGATGTGAGGAAGGAAGCTTCAGCTTCCCTAATCAGTCTTTTCTGACTCCTTTGATAGTAAACACAATAAAACAGCTTCCTAAAGATACAACTAAACATGTAGCTATGAAAATAGGGGCACAAATCAGGGACTCTATGGGCCATTTATATAAAATAGTTTTAGGGGAAAAATAAAAAAGATTCTGGTAGAGTTCAAAATGGAGTCCAGTTGTTGAAGGCAGAGCTAATACTTGAAGGTCAGATTGCACAGATGTGTAAATCCAAATGCCAGTTAATTTTTTTCAAATAATCCAACATCAAAGGCACATGTGGCTGTGGATAATATGTAAACATTTGAAATCTCAGAACCACTGCTTTGGCTTTAAACACTGGGAAGGTGTTTAAATGGTACTTGAATGATGACTATCCAAGAAGTAATATCACTTTTGCTTTCTTTGACTTTGTAGCTTCCAGTGGTCTGAGGAAAATAAACCAATGTATTATGAAATTAAAGACAAATACTAAATTTCAGAGGAGTGATACAGATTTAGGAAGGCTTTAAAAATGTGCAGATAGGTTTTGATAATCTCATAGACAAAAAGGCTTGGCTTGGCTTTGGCCTTTTTCTTAACTTTTAGTAAAATTATACAAATAAGTATCTGCATGCCAGGGAAAATAACCTCAGCCAAAACAGCCAAAACAGAAGGCATCCAACTCACTATGACTTGTTCAACCACACAAATTGAGCTACAGTATATATAAAATGAATATCCATGGTGCATTTTTCTGTTCTTTAAAAGAAGAAGAAGTACCTAGCTCTTTGATCTTCTTGTCTCTAGTCTTTTACCTTTTTAAACATAGTTTCAAGGATGCTTATTTCTCCATAAATATGTAATCAGTAGGATCTGACAAAATAACTTCGTGCAGCTCCTTGTTCATTTTCCCTCCACAGCTTCATAGCTGTTAAATTAGAGATTAAAAAAAAAAAGAAAAATTCCAAGGGTGGGAGGCAAAGGATCAGTGCAAATCCATCTGAAGTTGAAAGAATATTTTGATATTTTTAACTAAGTGTCCATATTGGGATGTAGAGTATCATTATCTTTTCATAGAATAAACTACTGCTTTGAGAAAACAACCCAAGTTTTGGAGAACAGTAAATATTATAATTTTAGTGAAAATGTTGTTATAGAGTTCCATATTTTAAAACTTAGCTCTTTCCTGTACCCATCTTGTCTTCTGAAATTAAGTGTTTAAAACAAGCTTGGAAAGTAATTTTGCGTTGACGGTATATTCACAGGCCATGTAGTCCTACTCCCCCATTTTATAACTGAATCTTAGATTAAGGTTCTGCATCAACTGGTAGGGCTGGGACTGGAAGATTAAAACCTTCGCGTTCATCTTTAATCTCCATGATAAAAAGCAGTCCAAGAGGGCTTCCCTGGTGGTGTAGGGGTTGAGAGTCTGCCTGTTGATGCAGGGGACATGGGTTCATGCCCCGGTCTGGGAAGATCCCACGTGAGGAGCGGCTAGGCCCGTGAGCCATGGCCGCTGAGCCTGCGCGTTCGAAGCCTGTGCTCCACAACGGGAGAGGCCACAACAGTGAGAGGGCTGCGTACCGCAAAAAAAAAAAAGGCAGTCCAAGAAAGCTAAGGTTTGATTTTTTTTTTTTTGTGGGTGGGTCAGTTTTACAGAAGTGAGAATAGCTTAATTTGATAAAAATATTAGTCTTATTTAATGAAGGAATAAGAAATAATATTTTAAAATCATTTGTGTAAATTATCTTAGTTTAGAATTATAAAATCATAGTTCAAAAATGTGAGAGAACATTTATCTGGAAAAAGCCATAGGAATTATTATTAATAATCCTTTCTTTAGTAGATTATGGCAGTCTTTCTTAAAACTCATTTTTTTCAACATCTTCTAGATTCTAACTTCTGTTGAATTAAAAAAAAAAACCCACACAATTCTTAAGGAATTTGAACCAGCTTATTTTGATTATTCAGTTATTTTTAATAGTGCTGATTTTATAACTTTCAGTGCTTGATCTATTAAATATTTTATGTTCTGGTATATATATTTGAATGTTCAAATTCTGGTAAACTCAAGTAGTTCTGAGTTATATGGTGTTTGTCAAATTATTAACTACTTGACATACAATTTTTCTTAAATAGCTTTATAGGTATTTACTGAATTATAGAAATAATTGTTTATTCATTTATAATCTACATGATACTATAGATGTATAGAAATTCATTTGCCAATAAAAATCCCCCCTGTGAGAATTTTTATAGATAGGAATATAATTGTTTAATAAATGATAATGAAATTGGCAATCTGAAAGGAATCAGATGAACAAATTAAATCATTAATTATGATTATAATTATATAATCATGATTATATGATGAATTAAATCATTAATTATTTTAACTCTAGGCTGTATTTAAACTATAATTAAAGAGGATATTAAACTTGTTAACTTAAATGATTTATAAGACAAATGATTGTTAACACTTGTTACTGAAATCAGTACATTTTGGTATAAAGTAATGAGTTAAATAACCACTCCATTTTCTTTAGAAGCACTTGAGTTTTTATAAGGTTTAGAAATGTCACAAGTATTCATCCACTTTTCAAACCCCTTTAATTAAATTTCTCTTCAATCACCATGATTTAAAGTAAAACACCTTTTGCATTGGGTAAAAAATGATGCCCTTAATTTAATCAACCATGTGACAGACTTGATGTGAAACCAGGTAAGTAACAATGAAAGCTGCTATTAGTGACGAATATGAAACACATCGAAGTTTCACAGGAATTTTCATCTGTTTAATGTATAGTGATGTTAGAATCATTGGGAGCATTTGAAGCAAGATTTGGGTAATAAAGTGTAGATGGTAGTTCATCCATGTTGGTTCCTGAAATTGGCTGTAAAATGCATCATGAAATAAATTTCTCCCGTTTGCTATTTTGTCCCTAGGTATCTTTGATATTGTGCATGAGAATACCAGGCTGAAATGGTGGGACTTAAGTACTTAAATAGGTGATTCAGAATCAGATATTAAGTATAGGAGTATGGAGCATCTGTAAATATTTTAAACATTGTCTCTCATAATATATTTAATGCATGATTGAAACTGGGTTGTCTTCTAGTAACAGTTCAAGAATCCAGAGTTGGATTTGGTTTTTAAAATTACATTGTCATTGACTTGTAATAAATGTTGATTAATCACAAAACAATATTCTTGCTAGCATAAATCATTATCACCATGATAGGACTTTCAGTCACACACAGTAGAGATTTGACATTCTTACATGTTGGGAGGATGTTGCACTCTTGATTTAAACAAAACTAGCCCATTAATGGTGAAAAATGTGGTTTCTGGAGTCAAACTGACTGCATGCGAATCTTGGCTTCACCATTTCCTAGCCATGTGATTTCTGAATATATTAGCTATCCTCCCTAAAGTTGAGTTTTTAAAGTGCCATATTTATACATCTTCAATGCCTTGCTGTGAGCGTTGAATGACTTAATATATATAAGGCACTTAGAATATTGCCTAGCACATTTGAATTACCCACAAGTATTAGCTACCAGCTAGTTTACCCCCTGCCCTTTTTGTCCTGCTGTAGTGCTTTTCAAATATTTTTTGCTAAATTCTCACCTCCTGCTTTCTCTTGCTAGATTCATATCTGTTGGGTTTATGGAAGGAACAAACTTCTGTAAGACTAAATTATGTGTGTATGTGGTTATGTAAATATATGTAAAGGTGTGTGTGTATATGAGAGTCAGATAAGTAATATTTTGATGGACAATATATCAGAAGGATTTATAGAGTTTCTCTTTACTCTAAAGAGCCATATTCTTGTTAGAGGCAATTGTGTGGACTGTTCTACATATGTACTTAAACACAGTGTTTACAAACTTTGTTCAGGGACCGACGCAGGACATGCACACCTATCATTGTGTATATTAGATCACTTGTTCCGAAAATTATTGGAAGATTCCTTTAATGATGACAAAGCTGTGAACCATACCATGATAGGCAAAGAATTTTTCCCTAAAGGGTACCAAGAATTCAATGTGGGAAGCTTCCAGTTTGGTGGTTAAGATTGACTGAGGTTGCTTTTGCTACTTAATAGCTGTGTAATCTTACACAAGTTACTTAACCAGAACTCCTTCTTTAAAATGGCTTGAATTTTACATTTCTCATAATTCATATAAATGCTTTAGTATAATTCGGACAATGTTGCTTATAGTTAAAATGATAAACAGGAGCTGGCAAAGAGTAAACAGTGGAATATAAGATTGCGGTTCTACATCTAACTACCAATTGTCTCAAATGTTTGCTTTTGTTTTACAAAGGGAACTAAGGAAAAAAAAACAACCCATAGTTATTTCCTCCTAGATGCACAGTTCTCTTAGAGCATCTCTAGTAGTGGACCAGTACAGCATCTATATATATGAACAAGAGTTTTTTTTTCAATGAAAGTAGCATTTGCAAAACAGCTTGTGTTCACTTTAATTTGGAAACATTAAAAATTAATGTCAAGGTGTAAAATTAGGTTGTATCCCACACTTGAAATATTTTTTGATAACTTAAGCAAAAACCTCAATGTCACATGATCTATCCATTCCATAAGTATCTATTTACTTCTCAGTTGTTTTTTTACAGAATAATCTTCTTAGCTCAACAATAATGAGAAACTGCCTTGGTCTTCAATTTTGCTTCGATTGTGGAAACAGCCTTGGAAGTATCAATTCTAGATATACCTAACCACATCTTGTCTTGCCACAATCTAAACAAAAAGAACAGACCCTATAATAATAAATTTCTTATTATAGGATAAAGCAATTTATGACTTTCCCAGTGGCAGTTTGAAAAAATGTTGAGACTTTGGAAGATCTGTTAATCTGGGAAAAATAAAGGGACATGCTTATATCAAAAATATGTGCCCTTGGGGCTTCCCTGGTGGCGCAGTGGTTGAGAGTCCGCCTGCTGATGCAGGGGACACGGGTTTGTGCCCTGGTCCGGGAAGATCCCGCATGCCGCGGAGCGGCTGGGCCCGTGAGCCATGGCCGCTGAGCCTGCGTGTCCGGAACCTGTGTTCCGCAATGGGAAAGGCCACAACAGTGAGAGGCTCGCGTACTGCAAAAAAAAAAAAAAAAAAAGTACCCTTAAAGTTAATGTCAGCAAATGAGCCCCCAAATTAAACCCCAACCCAGAAAGCTTTGTTTTTTCAATAAAAGGTTGACAAAATAGAAAAGTTTTATTCTCCAAATATGCAGGTCCACATTTTACTAGTTTTTCAGAACATTAGATAATAGACCCCTGTAAAATGAAATACATCAGCGAAAAATGAAGAATTCTGAATGAGCAATTATTAAAGCTTTCATCCTTGTGATGGGACAGCTGCAGGATTAGAGGCTCACACTAAGTCACTCAATGCTTACAGAATACCCAGTGTGTGCCGAGTTCTGAATGGTGCAGCAACATCTATGGAATATATTGAATAATCACAAGTCTCCTTTTAGGCATAAATTATTTTACATTGCCCAAGGATCTTTTCAAACCAGTAGAGGGTATTATAAAATAAAGCATTTACTTGAAATTGGCTTGACTATTTGAGAACAAAATTTATATGTGAGCTCTACTTATAACTGTACACCATGATTATTATGAAACTCCTTTCAGTTAAATAAAACAGATGTTAAAGGCTTTATACAATATTCTCTCTTAAAAATACAAAATCTTTTAGAAACACTTTATAGGGCATCTTGCTGGAGCAGTGATACTTAAAGATGGTTATAACAACTGCAGATATCTAGGGAGCTATAAAGACAGTTAAGTTATTGTATGTACATTTTAAACCACATTCTGCCAAGAAGGATAAAAGCTTAAGAGAGGAGTGTTTTGGTTGTTTTTCCTTTTATTCAAAGGTGTGTGCTTGTAGGAAATGGAGAAAATCAATAAAAATTTATACTCATCAAAGACATGCCCAACATTGCCTTTTTTTCCTTCTCCTTTCCTTCATTTGTATTGGACTGTGGAAAGACAAGGGAGTAGGAATGAGAACGGAATAATCTTCTGGCAGCTGGGAGTTGTACAGACTAGAGAACAAGGAGAGAAAAGCCTTCTGTCATTCAGGACAGAGCAAAATATAAAACTCAGATTCTGGGATTAAGTAGAGTTGAGAATGGTGTACAAGGTATTTATCTCTTAAAGAAGAAATTTCTCTATAAAATTATATAATTTAAAAGTTAAAAAGATCCTGTGCTTAAAACTATGGAAAACACAGAACTAAGTTAACTATTTGAAGGGCAGACAAACATTAATTTTACTTCTTTGAACAGATCCTTACATGTTGCTAATTTGAAACACTTTTGCCATAGCATTTTAAATGAATGATTAACGAGTAAGTAATAAACTGTCAATTTACTGTATATTTGTCCTCTGTAACTTTGTATCCCTTGCTTCCTAATAAAATACCATTCCTGTTAGGCCCCATTGCTCTTAAAAAGCCGCCACTGTTCATTTTTGTCTTTTTACCATTAAGTCTATTGGGGACATTGTCTATGCTTTTCTGGGTTTTAAATTTTTTATGTATCTCTATTACCTATGTTTTACAAATATGGCTTTTTTTGCTTTTTAAATGATTGAGCCCACAAGTCTCCTTTTTCTCCTTTTTTCAATTTTATTGTGATATAATTGACAAAATTGTAAAGATATTAGAGTGCACATTATGATATACGTTGAGAGGATTCCTCCCTGTCTAGTTACTTACCACATCCATCGCCTCACAATAGTGTTATCAACTGTAGTCACCATATTATATATAAGATCCTCACATCTTATTTATCTTATAGCTGAAAGTTTGTGCCCTTTTACCAACATTTCCTTATTTCCCCCAACCCCTAGCAACCACTTTTCTACTCTTCCATGAGTTTGATTTTTTATTTAGATTTCAAATATGTGATGCCATGTAGTATTTGCCTTTCTGCTTCTGACTTGGTTCACTTAACATAATGCCTCAGGGTCCGTGTTGTTGCAAAGTGTAAGAGTTGCTTCTTTCTCATGGCTGAATAATATTCCATTCTGTATATACACCACATCTTATCTCTTCATCTGTTGATGGACACTTAGATTGTTTCCATATTTTTCTGGCCATTTAAAACATCTCTAAAAGGTAGGATTAAGTTCTGCCTCTTTGATTTTGTCCTTTAAACATTTTCTGCTGCAGCCCTCACCCCTTTCACTAATTAAATTGTGAATAATTAAGTTAAATAATTAAATGATTATTAACTATGAATACCTCTTTTGATTTACAATTATGAAAGAACTTTAACCTGAATGCAGCTCTCTCAGGTATGGATGCTATATTCCACTTCTCCTGTGTCTTTCAGTGCCAACAATAGTGACAGACGCAACATTGGAAATAGAAATGAGGGCCAACCACTGTAAAATTATGTTAAAATACTACATTGTAGTTACAAAAATGCTAATTGTTTTAATTAAATATAATCATACTCTAGACTTAAAGGTGGGGTGAAACCAGTGGAAGATGCTCGGTATATTCTTTTGTCATATTTCCTATAGATTTATGAATAGGGCAAGTGTTCACAAGTATGGGGGCAATTATGGGAATCTTATCAAAACATAATTATTGGGATTGACATATATATACTAATATGTATAAAATAGATAACTAATAACCTGCTATCTAAAAAATAAATAAAATAAAAATTCAAAAAACCACATAATTGTATCAGAAAAAGCCCACTATACATAAATTAAAAGGATCAAAATGTCGTAGTAGGTAGTTGGGGGGTGGACATAGTAGGACAGTATCTTAAAAAATGAAAGAAACTTATGGAGGTATTTTTCTCTTATTTACAGTAGTTTAGGGTATTATGATTTTCCAAACCAAATGACAGGATGGTATGACCTGATCCTTTTACTTTGTTTGAATCCTACAGCCAGTCAGTACAAAGATTTCTTTTTAAAAACATCTGATACCAGGCACTACCCATTTTCCCAAAGATCTTTTATTAATGCTTTGATACTCAAGTTAATCTTTTCTGAAACTTGGATTCTTCAGTTTTTAATTTGTTAAACTCTGGTATATCACCATTTGTCTATGGCTTTCCAATTGTATTTTCCAACATCACTTTGTAAATAATTTGCTACTTTTAAAATTTTACTTTGTAAATGATTTAGTATTATTTGCGTAGTATTTTTAGCGTTCCAGTCTACAGTCAGTAGGGATTGAACATTAAAGAGGTTGAGCAACAAATATGGAAAACTAGTATTAAATGGGGAGATTTCAGTGATAATGGGTTTTACAGGTTGTCAATTCACTTATGAATATTTTTGGATAGTTATGTTTTTCTGTCCTATCATATAAATTCAGGTATTTGGAAAATGAACGTTAGGGTAATGGGAGACCCTTATAAATATTTGCAGCTAGAGGTATATAGAAAGTAGGACAAATTAAGGACAAATTGTGACTTGACTAAGGATCAATAGTGACACTCATGGAAGCTTCCTAACCACTAGTCTCAGAATTCTCTGCAGTTGGCAAGGTGGACAGTAATGTCTCTGAAAGCATTCATCTGTGGCTGCATACCAACCATGTTTCAAATAATTTCACCCAGTCTCACACCTTCAAATACGATTCATTTCCTTTTCCTTCCCCCATTCTCTTACCTCTCCCCCTCTTTCATGGTTGATGCTATCTTTTAAAGCAATTTCTGCCTGCTTTCTTTTTGAGATACCTTTATTTTTATTTTGAGAAACTTTATTTTTTGAGCAGTTTATGCTCGTAGAAAAATTGAGTAGAATGTAAAGTGACTTCCGTATATCCCCCCTCCCCACCCCCTGCAGTTTTCCCTGTGAACATCTTGCACTGGTATAGTACATTTGTTAAAATTGACAAATGAATGTTGATGTATTAACTATATCCCATGGTTTATATTAGGATTCACTCAGTTGTACCTTTTATGTGTTTGACAAATGTATAATCATATATTGGCAATTAGAGTATTGTGCAGAGTAGTTTCATTGCCCTAAAAATCTTCTGTGCTCTGTTCATCCCTCCCTATCGACTAATCCCTGGAAACCACTAATCTTGTTACTGTCTCCCTACTGTTTTCTGTTCTAGAATGTCATATTGTTGGAATTATACAATATATAGCCTTTTTCAGATTGGCTTACTTAGCAGTTCTCTTGATGTATTTCCATTCTGACCTGTCACTTACTCTTTTTTCTGCTGAGGTCTTTATACCTCTTCCAGTGGTCTTCATGAGAGGAACTTAAATGATCCCATATGTGCTCTTTCATTTATGTGGCCTTCATCTGCTCTGTGGAAAATCCTGATAAATTCATTTTCTTGAAAACTGAGTACCAGCTGACGAGTGGGAATGACCTCTCCATGGTGCCTTTCATCGGAAGAAAAAAAAAAAAAAAAAAAAAGGTAGCCAGGTGTTTGATCTTAACCTGGAACATGCAAAGCTGATAAGCACTCATTCAGTGGATCTCCTTCCCTTCCTACAGCTCTTCTTTATTGATTTGGAGTTGGGAGATAGGGCTTCCCATCCCTCCATTCTTCAAAATGACTGTACTTTAAACCTTCATCAGTGTGACTGAGGGGTGTAAGAGTCATTACACTGATTTGTGGTCCCCATAATAAATCCTTATCTAGAATCTTACTTTGGAAGCTCAGTTTAACATTTTGTAGCAGGAGCAACTCAGAACATATTTTTTCTTCAAATATTCAGAGGTTTATCAGGAATCCCTCTACTTTTTCTTTTTTGTGCCAAAATATCACTTAAGGAGTGACTTTCCCAGACCCCTCAATGTCATATCTCCTGTTTTCATCTGGATGCCATCTAATTGACAGTTCTAAAATATGTGGCAAGTAAATAAAGCAAAACTACCAGATCACCAAATACTAAAACAGAAGACACATGTTTGTAACATATATACATCAAATGCAAATAATATACACTTAACAATTTACCTATGAGAGGAATGGATCTTGGGATTCTTAAATAAAAAAGGTAGGGAACTGAGGGCTCTTTGACTCCAAGAAAGTGCTCCTCTGTGAAATAACCATAAGAAATTAGTTTATAAATTATTATATATACATAAACAATTTTTTAGATTTCTATACTGTTTCTTTTAGATTGCTAAGTATGAGAACATGACCTACTTTTCTCCAACTTGTGCCTCATAATGAGTATTTGCTCTATTTTATACACAACTATTTTCTCCTAGAGTTACTCTTCTACAGAAAGCACTTCCAAAATTGACTCATTAAAAACAGTTCTGTGAATCTTAATCAAAGATTCATAGTTTGTATTCATGTAGTTCACAACTTTGTGAATTGCCAATTTTTGTTGAATTATTTACATAAAAATGAATACATTTTAACTGTTCATTAATTGGCAGTATCTAATAATATCTTCTATTTGCTACTTGCCTTGCAGACATTAAGAAAATGGTTCTGAAATTCAGTTGGCATTTTGGGAGGCTGGCCTAGATAATCCTATTTCTGGAGAATCACTGATTTATGCCAGGCCTAGATAATCCTATTTCTGGAGAATCACTGATTTATGCCAGAACATACTTAAAAAAAATCGCTTCTTAAAGTTACATCACTGTTTTCCTTAATCCTTAATTCAGTCCATGGACTCTATTTTTGTTTTAAATTGTTTGCCCTCTAACAGGTGATAATCTGGAAAAACTTAGGCTAACACCAGCCAACAGAAGGAAAACTCAGTAAACATGGTGTGACATAGCAGATGAGAGCATAGAACTATAAAGCCAAACTGGAGGGATATGAATCCTTTTTTGTCATCCCCTGAGTTACATTGAGTACGTCTCTTAAACTGTCTGTGACTTAGTTTTCTTTTGTATAAAAAACGAGTAGTAGCACATAGCTTGTAGGGTAAAAATGAAGATTAAACGAGTTAATACATGTAAAGAGCTTCTCAGTGTCTAGGACATGAAAAGCACTCAGTAAATGTATGTGTTTTAGTATTCGTAAAATAGTTACAAATCCTGTTTGTCTAGCAGTACCACGAATCAGCATTTTCAATTTTTTTCCACATAAATAAATGAAAGTTAATCAGTTGAACTTCTGTGATTACCGTTTGCATCAACCTGGCTTGAGAAACTATTGGCTTATGAAACTAAAAATAATAAAATCAAATCAAACATAGGACACCAGAATTTAAATTAACAAGGTCTTTTATTTTAAGAGGCATTGGCGGGGCTTCCCTGGTGGCACAGTGGTTGAGAGTCCGCCTGCCGATGCAGGGGACACGGGTTCGTGCCCCGGTCCGGGAGGATCCCACGTGCCGCGGAGCGGCTGGGCCCGTGAGCCATGGCCGCTGAGCCTGCGCGTCCGGAGCCTGTGCTCCGCAACGGGAGAGGCCGCAACAGTGAGAGGCCCGCATATCACAAAAAAAAAAAAAAAAAAAAAAAAAAGAGGCATTGGCCATGGTTCAAACCATGTGGAAAAGCGTTCAGAAATGTCCTTTGTTCATCAGGATGTTTAATCCTATACCGTAGGGAAAAAACAACAACAATAGTTCTCAGGAAGCATATATACCATTCTGAAAAGAACTTATTCCCCAAAGAAATAGTGTCAGCTTCCTGATGGGCTTCTGGAGTTTGGTTTCCTCACTTGCCTCTCTAGAGGGGCCTCTGTCTGAACCCGTAACGCTGATGAGGTTCTGTGCAGTGCCAGAATCTATGGCTAAGAGCTTGTGCCCTTGATCTTTTGCTAGCTTAAATTACCTTCTTTGATTTTGGAGCAAATTATTCTGAAGGCTTACTCACATTCCAGCATCCTATTTACTTTCGTTTTACATGTTTCCTTTTTTCCTGGTTTGTTCCTCTTATAAATCTAGAGGTGCAAACTACAGGGAGTGTGGGTGCACACTGAGCGTCGCAGTGAGGGAGAAGGTGAAATGTTTTCCTAGTTCTCTGCAACCAGCCCCTGCAGACCTCCAGCCAATACCCACACTATACAGAAAGCTTTGAGGATAAAAATTCAAAGTGAGATCCAGAAGTTGTTTAAAAAATGTCTCAAGTGACTAAGTTGATAGTTACTTTCCCTATATTAATGTAACTTTAAAATGGCAAATGGTTTCTCCTCAAAGGTATCTTTTTCTAATACTGTATATTTCATAAGTTATAATGTATATGGTCAATAATGTTACACATTTAAAAAATAACTGACACTCAAATTCCAATAGTGACCATAGTTCTACATGGATCAGTACTAAATCTCTCAGACAAATTAGTGTTTACATTGACCAAAACAAAGTCATTATATGCATATTAGGTGCCACAACTTAAATTGAATTAAGAGGTGAGTGAAGAACATGCAGCTTTTTACACTTCTTGATATGTGATACTTTCAGCCTTAATTCTCTACCACATTTTTACTGTTATTATTCCAGTGGCTAAACCATCAGCCATCTGCTCATTAAGTGAAATAAAACAGGTAAAATGTCCTGTACAGTGTGTGGTACATAAAGGGGTTCATTAAATATTCTTACCTCCTTCAATTTTTATCCTTCAAAATGGGGATATTAAGAATTTAATCAACTCCTTTATGTATATATATAAGACTAGTAAGGGACTTCTCTGGTGGTGCAGTGGTTGGGAATCTGCCTGCCAGTGCAGGGGACACGGGTTTGATCCCTGGTCTGGGAAGATCCCACATGCCCTGGAGCAGCTAAGCCTGTGTGCCACAGCTACTGAGCCTGCGCTCTAGAGCCTGAGAGCCACAACTGCTGAGCCCGAGTGCCACAACTACTGAAGCCCGCATGCCTAGAGCCCACGTTCCTCAACAGAGAAGCCACTGAAATGAGAACCCTGTGCACCTCAACAAAGAGTAGCCCCTGTTCGCCGCAACTAGAGAAACCCTGAGCGCAGCAACGAAGACCCAATGCAGCCAAAAATAAATAAATAAATAAAAAGACTAGCAAATTTGGTGATGGAATCGGGCTAAAAGCTGCCTTATGATGTGGCTGGTTTATTCACTGAGTGGGGAGTTGGATGGAGATTACAAATTCGAGAAGTACTAAATGTTCTATAAGAGCATTTGATTTTAAAAAAGAGGTCCCTCCGCCTTCTGCCCATATAATTCTGGGGGGTATGAGTGTGGGAAGTATCCTTTCCCAAATTTCCAGGTTTACGTTAGACTTCATCACAAAAGGAGATCTCATTTTATTCTTCAGGAGGTCCAATGCTATTGAAAAAGATGTTTCAGGGTTAGTTGGGAATGTAGACAGCCAAGTTTGGACAGGGCAGTACCAAGAATATTACGCATCTGTAGTTTTTGAACTTGAATCCCTTACTTCTCCTTGTTTCTGTCACTGCTTTGTAATTCTTAGAAAAACTGCCTTCCAAGCTGAAATGGTCAGAAATTGCCCTTTAATGACTTAATCATTGCTTCATGGCCTAAAAGCTATTATACTCCTATATAAAAGGACTCCTAATTATATATAAGAGTTAATTACTGTAACTTTGCAAACTTTAATATAGGGGATCCAAGAGTTAAGAATTCTTGTTTTCTAATATTTGAATTTTATGGGTTCCCCTTCTAGAAAGCCTAATCATTTTTTTGACTAGAATTTTGCTAAAATTAATCGTCTTCAATATAGGTAGAACTATTACTGTGAATGGATGGAGTAGAATAAAGGTAAACTCCCACCTGGAAGCTTTCCACACTAGAAGCCAAGCATCTTTTGGGCATACCTGCTTGTCTGGGATTTTGCACTAGGCTTCTAGTTAGTCATATTACTGTTTTGTCCCCAACCCCCTCAGTTTTCCCCTCTCTACCACTGCCAGAGCGATTATGGTCATATCATTATCCTATTTCAGAATTCTAGCACCAACTGGGTATTTGAGTCATTAAGGAATTCTTTTTTTTTTTTTTTCAGTTTGCTATTGGTATTGTGGTCATATTACAAAAAAGGAGTTCTTATTTTGTATTTATGATAGAAATGCAATATAAGTTAATGTTGATTTTCTTTAGAATGATATGTGATTTTTATTTGCTTTGAGCTTTATTTTCTAGAATTAGGTGTTTTTTAAAAATAGGCATTATTACTATATGAAAATCCTTCAATGGCATCTTATTTTTATGTTTATAATATTTCTTAACTTTTTAACAGTGTTAAAAGCCCTACCTACTTTTCAGTCAGATTGTTTTGCATTTACTCGCAGTTCTGTATTCCAGATATATCAAGGTATTTGCTGTTCAGTGTTTTGATTCAAGACCATTTTTAGTCCTCTGTATTGGTACTGTTCTAAGTTGAATACCTTTTTCCTTCCTCAGTTTTGCTAATTCCTTTTCTTCCTTAGTAAGCAATGCATATACATAATATTGAAATTTGACTATATCATACCTCATGGTACATATCTGGCCCTCCCCACCCCTTTTTTAGACAGTGAGCTACTTGAGAGCAGATATTGTTTCCTAGCTTTATCTGGAGCAGCATATAGTAGGTACTTAAGTGCTGTTAAATGAATGAATACATTTGTAGCCCCAAAGCATTTTCTCTTACCCAGTGGACCTTCTTTACCATGTTTAACTCTTGGAGGAAAAATGTTTCTAACTAAGAACAAAATCTCTATACTTGGAACTGAGGCAGATCATGGGGTTGAGACTTAGATTTCCTCCTTTGCTCTTGCTCCTTTATTGCCAAAATCTTCCTCCACCCTTCCCCTAAAAAGTTCAAAACTGGAGGTTGGACAATTAACATGAATGCATTCATAGATGCTCTGTTAAAAACCAAAACCAAAACCAAAAACCTCAATGCCTCTCCATATTTTTTAGCATTAATGACCTTCCGTCTGTCATTTCTTCTTTTTTTTGTTTTTTTTGTTTGTTTTCAGATTTCATTTTTTTAATCAACTCGGTGAAAGACATCCTAAATGCTACATGAAACACAACAGAATATTTTTTTCTTCCAGTATTAAAAAAAATGACACAAATATTTTTAAGAAACATATATAATCAAGGCAGAGATCTGGAGTAAAAAACACCTCTAAGTAATCATGTTCTTCATTTCTTATAGTCAGAAATTGCTTCCTAATCATGATTAAACATTGTGTACAGGTGTTTAAAATGTTCCTAGATGCACATTATTTTAAAAAATCAGTCTGGCCAAACATTTTTTGCCAGAATCAACATTCCTGAGAGCCCCAACTAAAAAACTGGTAAAAAAGGAAAAAATGTCCAGACTCCACAGATGTCTCAGAATTTGTCTTTAAATGGGAGAAAAATTAAAAAAAAAAAAACCACATGGAACTTTCTGAAAGGTCTTTAACATGGTACCTTGGGAGCTCTACTCAAAAAAAGAAGTTGATGTAACTAAAACAGATGTTTCAGGGTAGCTCCAAAAATCTTTATAAATACAGCCATTTGGAGGGATGGTCCTGGATCAGAAGAAGTTTTATTCCTTGTGTATCTGCGTTAGGTGTGCATGCCTCATCTCAGTTGTTATAATTATCCCTGTAATTTCCTCCTGAGTAGTGGTCATAACCACCCTGCCTTCTGCAGCCATAGTCTCTGGACCTTCCATATCCATATCCTCCAGGTTGGCTGTCATACCTGCCACTTCCATAACCCTGGTCCCCACCACCTCTAGAGTAGCTGCGACCATGCCCATAGGCCCCAAAGGCACCCCCTCTTGTTCCCTGGGCCAACTTGCCCACGTGGTCTACATGGATCTGATGACCGTCCAGAGACTCTCCATTCATGGCTCTCATGGCATCTGAGACATGTTCAGGATTGGTGAAGGTGATGAAGCCAAAACCCCAGGATCGCTGAGTCTCCCAGTCCTTGACAGCAACCACCTCAGAAATAGGTCCGAAGCTGCTGAAGTGGTCTTCCAGAGCCTGCTCATCATTGTTGAAGTTGAGGCCTCCCACGAAGAGCTTCCCTTCTTCAGAGGACATGGTGGTAAATTCAAGTCCTGGAAATTAAGTAAAAGGCTGAAGAGACAGCTACTGCCAAGAAGCCAAGAGACTGGACTGTCATTTCTTTTTGTAGGCTAGACTAGAGTATAATTCACACAGATTTCCCTATTCACAGGAGTATCTGGAATGCATTTGTAGATGAAATTAATATCACAAATTGTGGCTATCAGTTTTGATATTATCTAAGAAATATTAAAAAGAACTTGTCTATCTTTAATGCAGATTATAATCTTACAGCACAATAGTACAATAGTGTCTCAAGGGAGCTCTTTACTGTATGTTCTGCTGCATTGGAAGTTTATTTGAAGAAGTGGAAGAATTTGATCATTCTTTGGAAATCAATTCAGCTATTTCTCATGACTAAGTTTCCCTTATACTTAGAAAGAAAGGCTTTATTGTTTTCCCTCAGAACCGTGCTGTTATGTATACTATTTTATCTAAGGAACATATTGTATTTGTCAACCAAAAAATAATTCCTCATACAAGTGCAGATTCATTAGTGTAATTTAAATTAATTCTTGTCAAATATAGTGAGTTTGAGAAATGAAAACGTGTGGCTATAGAATAATGAAAAGACATTTTTCTCAGGTTGTTTTTCTGCCACACTTAGGAAGTCAGGAAGAGGGAAGGAGAAAGTGAGAATGACAGGGGGAATGGGAGGGGGAAAAGTACTCCATTCAGTTGTAACTATTCAGAAGGTAAGAAGGTAAACGTGCATTTCTTTTTATTTTAATAATTGAAATTTCCTCTATCTTTATATGCCTTTTGAAAAATTATCGAACATTGTAGAAGTAAATTTTAAAGTATTGGATGCTTATGGCTCTTAATACCTTGCCTTTGTAGAGACATAAGTAATAATTTACTCAGTAACAAGCAATAACATCCAAAAAGGAGTTTCATTTACTTAGAGCCTAACTTTTTTTTCCTTTTTCTTTAATTTATTAAAGCATTATGAAAATTTGAATATATATCAGCTCTGTGCCAATCTCAAATTTGTTTACTTAGTCATTCTTGTTTTTTCAGTTGTTAAACATGCGTTTCTGAGGTCTAAATATCAGCATCTGATTGGAATTCTGATATGGTAATGATAGCTTCATTAAATCACTGTGATAACATAATGCCTGGGATTCACTTTCGGTGGCTTCAAGATGTCTCATGTTCTTGTATCTGTCTGAATTTCTATATAGTTTATTTTCCTTCATAATGCCAAAAAAAGACACACAACCTGTAGTAGTAAGCTACTTGAATGATCTAAGTTGTTTGAACAAGCAAGGAGACATTTTTCTTTCGCTGATTCATTTCATGTTCTATTGAGTTGGGCACTTATATTTCTCTATCAATAGTATAAGTTTTTAGAAAATTAACATGATTAATGTGCAGTGATGGAAAACTTTTCCCTGCTAGGTTCTTTGGCTGGTCTAATAATTAAATTGATATAAGACAGACTAACAGAAGAAACAAATTTAGTTATGTACATATGGGAACCCCACAAGGACATGACACTTAAAGGCAGTCAGCCAGTTGAGGCTTACATGCTGTCCTGAGCTAAGGGTAGAGATAGGGGTCTGGGGCTTCAAAGGGGAGAGGGGTGATTCACAGGAGGATGAGAAGAGCAGATGTTTGGTAATCAGATATTTGCCCGGCTATGTAGAGGAGTCTTTCAGATACAGTTATCTCTGGTAATAGCTCTCTCCTGGATTCAGCCCCCATCCAAATTCTTTTAGGCAGTTAAGAGGGAGGTAAAAAGCTCTTCCTGAGTCTACTGGTCTTGACTGCCTTCAGCCCCAAATAATTCACCTGCTAAAGTGGTGCATTTTGGGGTGGCATGTTCTGCTCCCTTCAAATATCTGCTGCTAAAAGCATGGAATCTAAGAATAAATTATTCCAGATTAGACATATATTAGTGTTAATGAAAACTGAAATTGAGTTACATATCCCATAATTTCTATTTCTCAAAAGCCAACTCTAAATATTTTCTTGCATTATTATTTAAAATGTATAATAATAATTTAGATTTTTTCTTCCTTTTTTTTTTTTTTTTTTTTTTTTTTTTTTTTGTGTGTGTGTGTGTGTGTGTGTGTGTGTGTGGTACACAGGCCTCTCACTGTTGTGGCCTCTCCCCATTGCGGAGCACAGGCTCCGGACGCGCAGGCTCAGAGGCCGTGGCTCACGGGCCCAGCTGCTCCGCGGCATGTGGGATCTTCCTGGACTGGGGCACAAACCCATGTCCCCTGCATTGGCAGGCGGACTCTCAACCACTGCGCCACCAGGGAAGCCCTTTTCTTCCATTTTTATTGAGATAATAATTGACATACAGCACTGTAACTGTAAGATGTACAGCATAATTAGTCAACTTACATCATGAAGTGACTATCATGTTAAGTTTAGTGAAAATCATCTTCTCATGTAGATACAAAGTTAAAGAAATAGAAAAAAATTTTTTCTTACTATGAGAACTGTTAGGATTTACTTTTAACAAATTTCATATAGAACACACAGCAGTGTTGTTTATGTTGTATATTACATCTCTAGTATTTATATATCTTATAATCAGAATCTTGTCCCTTTGACTGCCTTCATCCAGTTCCCTCTCCCCCACCCCCATTATTTAGATTCTTGAAAAAAATCTTTTTAAAAATATCTTTTTACAAATATCAATCTTCTAATATATGTGTATGCATGTACATGACATAGTGTCACATTGCTTGTAGTAGTATGAATGAAATTTCATGAAAATTCTTGGGAAATGAAAAACAAATGTTATTGAAGTTGAGTGTATATAATCAGAATGACAAAGTAAGAAATTATTCTTTTTTAATGTGGAAGGAGACAAAAATGTATTAAAAGTCCAAGGATTAAATATATATTATGTAAATTGTAAATATGAAAGTACTTTGAGTATTTTCACTATATTTTAATTTCCTAAAACATTAAAAATGTTAGACAAGTCAGTTACTAAGAAATTCAAAATAATCATTTTTTTCAAGGATAATAGTAAAAGATCAATTAAAATGGTATTTGACAATATGTGGGATATAACATTATTTAGAAAAATAATAGTAGGCTTGAGTCATTTAGCTTCGCCATCTCTACCTTCCTTATTTCCCTCCATCAGCCTTCTCATTCACTTTTATTTTAAAAGCCTTTTGCACATAGACGTTTACTACTCTCTCCCAAGATGTGCCATTGTCCTAGGTGACATTAATATCTAACATGGTGAACCAACACTTCTTTGAATTTCTCAGTTCTAATGATTTCTACCTTCCATCCATGTTAGCCATCAATTCTTGTGGCCATATAAGAGGAGATACTAACATTAGAAATAGAAAAACTATGTCTTTTTACTGATGTTCATAGTTTACTTCTCCAGCATCCCATTTGCATTCTTCTAGCTACAGTCCTCTATTTCATTTTATTCATTCCTCCGTTAGAGATCCAAGGCCATTTGTCTTGATGGTTCTCTTTCTGGAGAACCCCCTTGGAAGCCAAAGTATTGCTAGTAACTAGCAACGGTAACTAGTTTAGCCTATCCTAAGCTGGCCCAATCTTTTTCTTTCACAGAATATTTGTTGAAGATTGGGAAAAACCCTTGGTGTTTGTTATTGGATGTGACTGAAAGTATATGAGGCTAAGGTTTCTGTGGCCGTTTGCTCTGTAGGAAACACTTTGACACCTATTGTACCTGGGAGTGAAACCAAAAAAAACATGTTTTATACCCAAACATGGAGGATTCCAAGTCCTGATATTTGAGCCCTGGGTCTTCTGGCATTAAGCTAACTCATCCCTTGGACTTTTCATTTACTTGAGCCAGTTCATTACCTTTTCCTTTAACCACTTTTGTTTCTGATACTTATATCAGCCATTCCTAACTGATAATATCTGTAACCTTGATTTCAAATCTCATTTTCAGACCATAACTTTATCTTTCCAGCTTTCTGTCATATTACTTCACTTCTTTAACTTTTCTGAAATTGCTGTTTCCTTGACTCTTTAATGCCTAGGTAGATCTTGGCACATAGTGTGTCTTGATAGATATCTGTCAAATGAATGAGTGAATGGAAGGAGTTAGTGATATGACTCTTCTATTTAACTCTCTCCTCTCTTCAGGTTTTTTAAAATCTCATTTATATATGACATAACCACTGCTTGGCAATACCCTCTACTCCACTATCCACCATTTTTCATCTCATCTCCTTGGTAAAACATTAATTTTTCATCAGTCCAACTGTCCTGTCTTCTCCATGATGCTACTTTGGCTGCTAAGCACATAGGACCATGCCGCCCACTTTTGTAGGAAATGAACTCTATGACAAAGGAACTAATTCTCACCTGCACACCTAAAATTTAACTTCACATCATACTTTCTCTTTCCCTTCTGATACAGTGAACAGAGTGATTCTTCTAAGGTTTGTTCCCCCATCTTGGCTCTGGGTTCCATGTCTTCCCAGCTGGTTTGGGGTCTTTTGTTAATCAGTTATTCCTTCCTAATACTATATTTTTAACCTCAAAAAACCTTGCTATTTTTACTTTCTCATGCATGTTTATTTTCTTTTTGTTTCTCCTTCAAATTCACGTTCTCTTCTAGTTTTTTTCCCCTCTCCCTCCTCTTAGCCACACTTCTTGGAAGAGTTGTCAGCATATCTTACCTGAATTTTTTCACCTGCCATTTTATTTAATTCAGTGAAATCTGGGTTATTCCTATGTTCTTAACTGTTAATGTGCTTCTCAAGAAAACCTAATAAGCTTTCTCCACCATCTAATAGACCATACAAATGAAATACTAGGCACTTTTCATTTTACTTTTGTTTTTATTCTCAGTTGCTTAGGAAAGCCTTCTTTGATACTATAGGCTATATTTGATCTCCCTCTCATAAACTGCTCTAGCTTTCTGTAGTTTAAATTCAGTTTTTTGATCTTGATAATCAGTTTCTTGCTATAATTACACAGAATAATTGTATATTTGCATGATAATTTGACTAATACCTTCCTCTTCTACCAGCTTCTATATGCTATGAGAGAAGAGAATATGCATATTTTGTTCATCCTTTTAGCCAGCCGCTCATGTACTTCTTGCTACATAGAATTGATTAAATAGTTTTAAATGATTGTAGAGAGATTATATAAGTCAATATGGTAGGCAGAATAATGGCCTCCATAGATGTCCATGTCCCAACTTCTAGAACTTGTGAATATGGCATTTTACATGGCAAAAGGAATTTTGCAGGTGCATATAAATTAAGGATGTTCAGGTGAGGACATTATCCTGGATTATCTGGGTGGGTAAAATGTAATGAAAACAGTCCTGCTAAGGGAAAGAGCAAGGAAGGAGAATCAGAAGATGTGACAAAGAGGGTGGAGTGATACAGCTACAAGCCAGGTAATGCAGGTGGCCTCTAGAAATTAGAAAATACAAGAAATGGTTTCTCCCTTACAACCTTCAGAAGAAATGCATCTCTGTGGACACCTTGATTTTAGTTTTATGAGATCCATTTCAGACCTCTGCCTCCAGAGCTGTAAGATAATAGATTTGTGTTTTAAACCACTGAGTTTGTGCTAATTTGTTATAGTGGCAGTAGGAAACGAATACATGGGCCAATTTGATCACATCACTCTTCTGACTAATACCATCAGAGAGACATGTGTTCTCAAATTTCCAGATTCTTCATATGAATGACATACAGCATCTAAAAAATGGGCTCCTTTTAATTGCATCAGCCTTATTTTGATCACATACTAATAACCTTGGTAGAATATTACAATTGTAAAAAACTTCCAGCTCCCCCAATAATTACATTCTCCTTTACCTTAATCTTTGCCTGTTCTGTTCCCTTGGCGTCAAAATTCCTCCCATCTGACCACTTTCTCCAAAATCGAGGATATATGTATAGTATAACCAGAGGATATATTGCATGTTCATCTCATTTATTATTTATAAGGTTCATATAATTTTTGGGGGCTTTTTAGAATCACTGTTTTTTCCATTTAGTAGAGGGTTTTTTTTTTCCATACAAATATTTGCAACAATTTTTAATTCCCCCAAACCATACATAGATGATAAAGACCATGCTATTAAAGTGTTAAATTTGTACAAAAATACCTTACAGTTTAATACTTGTTTGTTACAAAGAAAAATACATATTTAAGTGACTCATCTTTTATTTTTTTTCTTTAACATGATTCTGCTCTATACGTTCTTGCCCTGGTGGTTCTGAACTACGATTGAAATAATACATTTATTTGCACAAAAAAGAAAGGTGAACTTTTTCCTTAAACAAAGGACACAGTGTTCAAATGCTTTACCTAAGTAGTTGTTTTAATTATTGATCAAAATAAAAATGGAAAATAATTGTTTCAGTGTGGAGATTCTACAATTAATATAGATATATTTTTTTATATTCACCAAATAACAGCTATTAGTGTAAGTATTCAAAATATCTGAACAAATGAAAACAGTTGCTGACAAACATTGAAAGCAACTCTCATAATTTATTGCTTTGAGGGATGATAATAATTGGCAATGCATTTTGTGAAAAATGTATATACAATTTCAGTAAGTGGCATGACTCAGAACAAAAGACAGTCCATTGTCATTTTTAAGTACATGTGCTGTACACCCCTCAATCTAACCAGTTTTCAAAACATGTCAAACAGTATGAGTTTGATTTGCCTGTCATTAAGATAAACCTCATTTTAATAGACTCTTCATTCTCTCTTAACTTCTTAGTCTTGAATTTTAAAAATAACTAATTCTCAGTGTTGCTGAACACCCTAATTCATTATCAGAGATTTTTCAGCTATTAAAACTGTGTCCTTAAAAAAAAAAAACAGGTCCCAAGACATACCCTGTTTGATAATTTATTGCATAGGGAAGAGCATACATCTTAGTAAAAATCATTCCTATACTCGGGCAAAACATTTACCACCACCTATTACGGTTGCCTACGTGCATCATTGCTGAAATGTTGTAAGATGATTTTATACCTCTACCCCTCCCATAGCAGCAGTTCCAGCAGTTCACCAAAGTAGTTCTCCTAGTAGAGCCAGCTTTATGAAAAGCCTGTTGGTTAGATTCTTACATGAATGCCTTCGTAGTAAGAAACTGATTTCAAAGTGAATTAAGGAAATTATCGTAGAGAACATGTTCAAACAGACATTTCTCATTTTAAAAAGGAATAGGAAGATGGACTCGTAAAAAAAATTTCCTCTGATGTTAATTGTAGAGAGGGGTGGACATGCTAAAGAGCAAGGCTTAAAAAAATTTTATACCGTTTTGGTCCAAGCATATTTTAGAATGTGTGGCTCCAAGTCATGTACCTTTACCATTTAAGCAATTACTATTCATAGTTTAGAAAAATGATATTATTAAGATTAGTTACCTATTTGGATATGTAATTTGACCTTATATATGTCAAAATGCATTTATTTTCCATAATACACATGGTTATTTGCACATGCCAAATCTCGGAGGTGACATCTGCTGGCATAAGAGCATCCATTCGTCTCTTCTACTTGGAGATGCTCTGAGTAAATTTTTCAGATACCTTATTACCTACGCTGAGCAAAGCAAACAATGAACAGAAACATATTGAGTATTAGGCATCATGAGACGTGCAGTAATCAATAAGATGCAATTTCTGTCTCCTGAGACATTACAACATAAAAGTAAATATTAACCATAGGTAAATAAAAATGGAATTTGCTAAATTGCAGGTAAAGAGATTAGAAGGGGTGGAGGTTTGAGGAAGGAAAGTTTTTCTCTTATAGAGCTTTTGCTCTTAGAACAGAGAAAAAAGTACTGAATTTCAAGGACATCCAAGGTTTAATCTCTATCCTCAAGGAGGCCCTTAAGAGAATGAACTTCTGTCTTCTCTCACATTTCAGTACTATCCAGTGATCTCTTATCTTTCACCCTAGACTGGACACACACCAGACCCACGCTTGAATGTTGAATCTTCCCCACACTGTCCAATGCATTATGTGCTCCTTTTTCTTCCCCTATTTTGCAGAATTGACCTCCTCAAGTTTATTTACAGGAAAATAGTTTATTTACAAAGTAAACCTTGTCTTTTCCAGACTGAAGTGATGTTGCAAAAATAAGCCCTTCTTTGACTCTAAGTTTCCCAGCTTCCTCTGGCAGAAAGGAAGTGGGGGCAGGTAGGGAACTGCACCAGTGTATCCACAGTTAGGGAAAGGTTTTGACACTGAAGTTGACTTATATGCTGATGTATGCTAATCAGTACAATAGAATTCTCTAATAACATAATTATTATGCTGACTCAGGCTAAAATGTTAGCCCATGTGGCATGTTTATCTAGTCCTCCAGCACCAGTGGTGTAAAGGGATTGATTTCACTGTGCTGCTATTGAATATGATGAATTTTATAAAGCAGTTTATTTGGTCGAAACCCAAATATGTTGATAAAAAAGGAAAATAATTAATTGCTAAAAGTGGGCTTGGGGTTGACTTCCATAGGTTTAACATAAATAACATGAGGAAAACCGTAATTAAAATAGGAGCAGGTAAATGCCCTCAAGCACTGTTTTAATGATGGACACATTCCAGGAAGGCTCTTACCTCCTTAGGGCAAAGGCTGGAAGCCCCTTTTCTGACTCTCAGACAGAGGAGGGGATGGCATCTCATTTTGCTTGTCAGATGCACATTTTAGGAGAAAAACATCTAGAAATACACAGAAACCTGCTTTTCAGGATGGAAAAATATTGCAGCTATAAGGATCAGCTTCTTAGGTTTTTTTTTATTATTTTGTTTTTGCATGTATGAACTTCTGAACATTTGGGACAAAAGCAGATTTTAGAAATTAAGATCCTTTCAATGAATGCTAGGCAAAAGGAAACTTTTCCCCCCTATATTATGCCTTGGATTGAAGCTGGAAAGAATTTAGAGTATCTCTTATTGTTTGCTTTTAATAGGCACTTACATAGGTATTAAGTCATAACCATTTTGTGATAATTCATTTTGGAATATACTTCATTATAGACATCAAGTTATGAACAAGTTTATGTAATCTTTTTCTGCTCTACAGTGCTAAGCATGTCCTCTGAACTGGCAGTTATCTCTGTAAAGTAACATCAATGCGCGTGAAAACCTTTAATGACTTAACAGCATTAGGCTGTTGAAGCTATAATGATACTTTCTGCCCATTACTTTCACTATTCAAGAGGAAGGTCCAATAATATTTTCAAATTGAGCTAGAGGGTAATCACAGAGGCAAAAATCCATGGCTCACTATCAGAGGTTATGTAATTACATTGAATTCTTATATTCGAAGTAAGGGAAACAAACTTGAGATCTTCTTAAGTCATGAGGCAAATTAATAATGAGGGTGCTGGGGCATAGCCTGAAGTCCACGGACAGAAATTCATCCAAGCCTCAGTTACCTAACATAAACAGGAAAAACCGTCGGGTCTTTCCATTCTTCATTTTTATTCCTCCTTGCATGTCTGTTTTACTGTATATTTTTGCAAACAAATTCTCTCGTCTACTACATGTAGTTGTTGGGATATGGCTACACCCCCCTTCCCTTAGAGTGCATGTGGTAGGTTGAGCCATATTCAAAGTTTAAGTCGCTCTGGAAAAGATAATCTGATGATTTCAGCTTTGCTCAGGAACTCACTCATCATCAGTGATGGCCTGGTGTTAATACCACTGAGCACTAACTTCTGGGGGCTTGGACCTATCAGGAAGAAGGGGAATGAACTGGACACAGAACCAAATAGTGTCAACTCTCATTTTGGGAATATGGAAAAGGTCACATTTTATTTGTGTGTCAGGCTTAGTGTTATTACTTGCAGCCAAATTTTCCTCCGTCTAGGAGTCAAGAACCTTGTCGGTCAGCCCACGTGTTATACCCAGGGACACCGTTCACCTTCTTTTCCTGTATTTACATATCTGACAACCAGCTTGCTATTTATATTTTGTCCTGTGAGACCCTGATTTGGTGTCTTCCATAACCCAGGTCTGGGCCAGCATGTGATATACCTTGGTTAAAAAAAAAAAAAGTTGGAAGAAGAAAACATAGGTTGTGCCTTTTCCCTCTGAGTTTCTCTCAATTCCAACCTGTGTTACTCTAGCAGCAGACCCAGCATAATAATTGTCATCGGTAATTTTGAAAATACTTAATATTACTGAACATTCACTACATGTACAGGATTAGGTAAGTACTTAGATTGTCTCATTTAATACTGATGACAACCATATAGTCAGATGCACATCTCCATCTTACAGATTGGCAGCTGGAGCTGAGAGAAATTCTAGAGGAAGTATAAGTATTAAGTGATAGGACTGGATTCTAACCCAGACAATCTGACTTCCAGCCTAGTTTCTTAAGTAGTTTTTTTTATAGAAGAGTTGTGAAGTACTGCAAGGCTACAGGCCAGCCTCCCTTGCATCCACCATCCCACTCGTTCCACTCATAATAGACTGTCAGGTTCTTCATCCCGTATGCATGTCTCAAGACTCTTAGGCCTGCATAATGGTCCTGTAGGGTAGTCCACTTGGTCCCACAGTTAAACTGTTCCTTTCATGAAACACTGACTTTGCTAGGGAGGGTATAATGGTTAAATATTTATTCTCTGTTATGGGTTGAATGTTTGTGTACTCGCCTTCCCCCACATTTATATGTTGAAATCCTAACACCCAATGTGATGGTATGAGGAGGTGGGGCCTTTGGGAGGTAATTAGGTCATGAAGGTGGAGCCCTCATGAATAGAATTAGTGCCCTTATAAAAGAGACATGGAGCTTGCTCTCTCTACTCTCTACCATGTGTGGATACAGTGAGAAGATAGCCATCTGTAAGCATCTCAGAAATATTTCTCTAGTCTGTAGAGAAGCTACTTAAACCTCTTTGTAGTCCCATATTTTGCCCAGTTTATGCTTATATGTGAAATATTAAAATTATAAATCTTGAAAATCAGAAAGGGAGATCCTGGTTGTTTGAAGTCTTGGCAAAACACAGTATCAATATGGTATATTTCAATGTCTTTTTAAAACTGTTAGAATGTATTTCCACTGGTGAGGCAGCTGGGTGCATATTTTTAAAAAAATCAATAAGCTCATGGTTCATTGCTTACACATTCCCCTACAATGTTAGACAAACACAAATCGTTCAGGCACTTTCAAAAAACTTATTGTTCTGCTATGTCCACTAATTTCTGATTTCTCTCTGGGGGAACTTCATTGTAAGTATAGCTCTGTTTTGTGGCAGCTAGGGCAGCTAAGACTTTGTATTCAACTCTTGCAAAAAACAGAAGCAGCATTACTTTTCAAAAGCAAGTTGAAAAGTTCAAAGGCCTGGCTTCATTGCCTAATTGTGATTTGACTGTTTTCTTAAAATGAGTTTACTCTCTGATTCAGTGAAAGGAGGGTACATAATGCTTACCTCTAGTAACTACCTTGCCTATGTGTTGTAATGATGGTTCTCTGCACCATTAATCTGCTCCTGGGATCCGTTCGGATGTCAGTGGTCCTGTTGTGCACATCCCAGTTTTATATCTTAAAGTAGCTTAGAGTAAGTATAGGAATATTAGTTTCCTACTGCTGCCATAGCAAATTAACACAACTTTAATGGCTTAAAATAACACAAATTTATTATCCTACAATTCTGAAGGTAAGTCCAACATGAGTGTCACTGGTCTAAAATCAAGTTGTCAGTAGGGTTGTACTTTTTTTAGGAGGTTTTAGGGAAAAATTTATTTCATTGCCTTTTCCAGCCTCTAGAGGCTGCCTGCATTCCCTGGCTCATGAACCCCCTTCATTCATCTTAAAAGGCAGCAAGGTTCATGTTCCTGACCATTCTTCTGTTCTTAAAACTGACTGCTGCTGGGAACAACTTTCCACTTGCGAGCATTCATGTACTTAGATTGGGCCCACCTGGGTAATCCAGGATACTCTCCCCATCTCAGAGTCCTTAACCTTAATCACATCTGCCAAGTCCCTTTTGCCATGTCAGGTAATATAACACAGGTCCGGGGATTAGGATGTGGACAGCTTTTGGGGGAGGGTGGACATTCTTTTTACCACAGAGTAGTTTAAGACGGCAATACACAGAACTATAAAGTAAAATGTGCAAATTAGTATTGGGTAGGACTTTTTTCCCCCATGTAAATGATCTCTTTCAGTTATCACCATGTGAAGTGTTTTTTTTTTTTTCCATTTTACTTTATTATTTCCACTTTATGTGAAAATTGAGACTCATAAATTTGTCATGTCACACTTCTAGTTACAGGAGGAGCCAAAGGCTTAATTGAGCCCTCTGATTTGAGACTTCCTCCTCTTAGGGCTATTCCAGATTGTTCACAAGGTAGTAGACAGAAAAGGGATGTCCTAGAAAATTATAGGCTCATTCCTGATTCAGAAAATCTCAGGGAATGTGGCCTATCTGTACAAGTACATCAGGTTCCTTTTAGTAAGTCTGATAACAAATGTTCCCTCTGACTTTAAAAACTTCGAGTAAAATATGCAGACAGGCCAGGGCAGAGTTTGTATTATATTTGTATAAAAATTTAGGACAAGGATAATTGAATCTGAAAATCTTAATGATCTACAGATTTATTATAGGACTGCCCACCAATTCAAGAAAAAAATAGTGAATAGGTTACATAAATTTGTGTAAAGTCTATTGCTTCTCAGACTTTGAAAAATGCACCAGAATCATCTGGAGTGTTTGTTACAATGCAGATTGCCAAGCTCCACCCTCAGAGTTACTGATTTAGTAGGTCTGTGGTTAATTTGCATTTCTGAAATATTCTCAGGTGATCTTGAAGCTGCGGGTCTGGGGCCACACTTTGAGTACCTATGGTGAAGACCTTTAATTTATAGGCAAAATCCATGTTTCAGGAATGAAAACAAGATGCTCCTGATTGGCTCCTTTGCAGTCTGCTAGTCTCCTTCGCTTCTTGAGTTATGAACACTCTTCTTTTATGCTGGATGTAAGGCCAAACCTGAAGTGGGAATGGAAAGGAACATTCGTGCCTGCCAGTTTCTGAAAGGGAAAGGGAATGGAGCTTGGATACAAACTGCAGATCTTTTTGAAGAACTTTAGCTCCCTTTCTTAAAGTAAACTTCTTAACATCTGTTCTTCAAATAATATTCCCATCAGTGATTCAAGGGTGCAGCAACATTTGAAAACCAATGGACTAAGGAATTTTTTTTGTGGTACATGAGTTTCTGTCTTTACTGTCATCTTCATCTTCAAATCCTGGGTTTGATCCTTTTCTTTACTTTTTGGGGTTATATCATGAACTGTGATCATTACCTTCCTAAGTTGAGCCTCCAGACTACTCAAGGACTATGTCTGCTAGTCTCTGGTGTTGGCCTTTTGCTTCCTAAATGGATTGTGATTCAGAGGGGGTTGGGCTCAGGCACTGTCAGCTACCCTCGGCTACTTCCTTCCTGGCTCTTTGGACCACAGTCTCAGTCAAGCTATTGTCAAAGTGTATACTGTTCTCTCTCCAAAATACTTTTACTTGTGCTTTTTAGAATAGGATCTGGAAAATAATGCCTCCATGTCATCTAGGCAAGATCTACTTGAGTGATTTAGTGGAAATTTGGTTATTTTAGCCAAATTGGCCGGTACTGAGAGTTGCTACTAATACTGTATGTTCACAGAACTACTGACAGCATTTGCCGTAGGGTGTGCTTAGTTCAAATAGTTATTGTGATTGGAAAGGAATGTAATTAATCATATAATTTGAGTGGTTCTGGCTTCCACTAAAAGATGTCATGGGGCTTCCCTGGTGGTACAGTGGTTGAGAGTCCGCCTGCTGATGCAAGGGACATGGGTTCGTGCCCCGGTCCGGGAGGATCCCACATGCTGCGGAGCGGCTGGGCCCGTGAGCCATGGCCGCTGAGCCTGAGCGTCTGGAGCCTGTGCTCTGCAGCAGGAGAGGCCACAGCAGTGAGAGGTCCGCGTACCACAAAAAAAAAAAAAAAAAAAAAAAGGAAAAAAAAAAGTCATGAAACAAGGCATGATGATGGACAATTCACAGTTATGTAGATCTGACTAAACCACATGCACAGTGTACTCAACTCTGGAGCCATGTTCTTAGAGACCTTCTTGAATTCCTAGTGTTATCAACAAAATAATCACATGGTTGTTCCACACCTACATTTCTGACCGTCAGGCTAGCTAATCAGAACACTTGGCACCCTGCGGTTACTTTATGAAAGTTTCAGAGGTTCTTTCCTAAAGGTATTTTGTCTTATAAATGAAAACTCAAATGTTGCAAACCTAGTGGCCATTTTGAAAATTTAGCACTAGCTGTTTTCACTACAAAAATGGCAAAAATGCAATTCCAATGGAGAAAGTTACATACATTATTCGTTATTTTTATTATGAAACTGACCTGGATATGAAATAGGTCATTACTTTATCTGACGTGATCTTTACCAAGAACAGAGTAGCAGACAGTTTGAGCATAACTCTAGAGTACTGTATGATCGAATGAGTAAAATGTCATAAAATTTTCAGTACTAGGTAGAATTCACACTGGCCATTAAATTGAAAAATGAGAGAAGCAAGACTTCTGCTGCCACACACTTTGGTAAAGAGTCTAGTTTTCTTGATACAAAAATAAAATACCCATTCTATTCTCTTTTGAGCAATATCTTTGAAATATTACTAACCTCAATGGCAGACGTTGCTTAATCTGCAAATTTATCAGCTAGCAAACCATTATTATTGCTAATAACCTTCATTCACATTACTCAGAGCTGCTGCTTCTTACATTCTTTAACAAATGGAGTACAGCATGGTAGGCATACTGAAGCCTATTAAATTTTCACAGACCATTAGTCCCCACTCCCTTAAAGTTTAGCTTGTATTTTATTTCTTTTATGTCATTTTATCCTTGAAGGCATTTTCTTTCTACTAAGGACAAATATTGAGTGAAAATTTGATGCAGTTTAATGTAATTCTCTTCTGTCGTTTAGTTAAAAAATAGTTAAAGCATGAACTGAAAGTGGATATGTGAAAATGGTGACTCAGTCTGTTAACAATATTTTAAAAGTACAAATAATTTGTTTTGGCTATGTGAATGCTGCCAAACTCACTATATAGTATATAACTTAAAAATAGCAACCCCCCAAATCCTTTAGTTTGACTGGCGTGATTCATCATGACTGCATCACAATGAACTCTTTTCAACAAGATTATTTTTCAAGGTTGAGTTTAGAAAACATTGACTTTTTAATCCTCTTCCCTTCATTTATTTAACTTTTGGTACGCAGTGTTTTGGTACTTTCCACCAAAATTTCCACCAAATTAGATAAAAGTATTTTCAGGGAATGGCATACAAATAAAACAGAACTACTTTTTAGCTTCTAATAATTTGCTGTTCCTTTCATAAATTTCCAGAGGGAAGGCAACCTTTCAGTTAATGGTGGGTATTTGGCTTTTGGCCAAATATAGTAAAGACAGACTTGCTAGTCACATTCATGATGATTTTCTATCAATTCCTGCCAATTAAGGTATTCATATGCTAGTGAAAACCAGGTATGTCTCAAGCCACAGATAGGCCTTTTTGGATCAAGGCTTGAACCAGAAGGTAGGATATATGTTGTGAAGGTCAGGAGAACCAGTTTTGTTTCCCAGCAGGTCAGGAAAATAAAGTCCACAAGTTTTCACAGTAGCTGAACTAGGATAAATGTGACTGATGGGGTTATGTTCCTTGAATAATCAAATTTTTAATGTTTAAAGAATAGTATAAGCATTTATAATGTTAATATTATAAATTATAAGCCTTTATAAAGCCAGGTCCAGCATGTAAAGAGCTTAGAAGTCTGAACTCCCATCCTTGCAACAAGGAAAAAGCTGAACAAACTGAAAATTACCAACTCTATAGACAAAGAATGGAAGCCACAGGGCAAACTGCTGCCCCCAAACTGTGAACACAGGCAAACACAGAGAATCACAGTTTATGGGGAGCAGAAGCCATTGCTGTACCTTGGTAGGAACACTTAAAGGGTAATTAATTGTTGGGGACTAGCTTGAGAGAGAAACTTTTGTGAGCCCAACCTTAGGAAGGCTTCCACACTTTCCTGAGTTTTACCTCCAGGAGCCCCACCAGGAGATAATTTGGAGTAAAATTCCATTCATGCTTTTAGCAGGGGGAAGGGAAAAGTAACCATTTTGAAATAAGCTGAGGCCTGTCCTCATTGGAAACTGTTTTACCAGAGTCTAATTGACTTGGGTTTTACCAGAACCTAACTTCCCTCTAGCCTTCCTGCCTCACTTAAGGGGAGAGGAAAAGAAAAAAGCTGAGAAGCACTTGTGAAGGTCATAGTCCAGGGACACAGTCTCAATAAAAGACTGGAGCTTAATCATAGGAATGTAGAATGCCTACCCCCATCTTCCCTGCCACACACCTACCACCACATCAATAGGGCTTCTGTAAAATAATGAGTTACAGTTGGAAGAACTGTAAGCCTCAGGCCCTATTTAAGAAGGAATCTCTAGGGAAAACAGGGAGACAAAAACAAGGACCCTAGAGGAAATTTTTGCCTCTGAAATCACACCTCTGTTTACAAAGAGTAAACAAAACCTAACTCTTAGCCTTATGAACATAAGACCTCACACTAAAGGATTGTTTACCCCAGTTCCTTTTCCCTGATATATCTGGCTTTCAACAGAAAATTGCAAGGTATGCTAAAAAGCAAAAAAATAGTCTGAAGAGACGAAGCAAGGGTCAGAACCAGACCCTTATGGCAGAGATTTTGGAATCACCAGGTAGGGAATTTAACTGTGATTAATATGCTAAGGGCCCAAATGGAAAAAGTGGACAATATACAAGAACAGATAATAGAGATTAAAACTCAGATTCAAGAGGAAGTGCTAGAAATCAAAAACACTTTAGTAAAGCTACAGAAATAATGGTGTCCATCTTGTGTGTAATGGGGTTGTGTGTGTGCGTGTGCATGCTTGTGTGAGTTAATTAAAAAAAAAACTGTGATATCCGTACAGTTTTGGAGCTTCATTTATCCAACATTGTGCTTTGTGAGAAATTTTATATGCCACTATAGAATACATTATATTATTAAAGTCTGCCATTTCCTACCTCCAGCCTTTATTTCTCCTCAGTCTCTCAAATTTATTTGTTTATATATTTTTCTTTAATATATAGATTACATTATCATCTAGTATGAGAATGTGTCTATATGAGTTTGCTAGGGGAAATTGTGAATCTCAACAAAAATATTAAATACTAATGTGCAACTTCTGAGACACTCTGCTTTCCATATGTAGGTTTTGTCAACAATGAGTTTAGCAAACCTTTTCCAGAAAGGAATGAAAATGACACAATTTCAGGCAAAGTGCTGAAGCTTTACATTAGTGATGAAAGAAAAATAAATCTAAATGTTGAAAGCTGTAGAATATTTAATTGCAATATTTACAAGAGACTTTTCTTTTGAAGTGTCTCATTTTTAATAATTGTGTTCATGGATGGTTGTATAACTTTTTGAGCAGGAGGATAGGGGTATATTGAAACATTTAAATTTTACTAGGGTTGTGGTCCAATTGAAGTAAATCTTTGAAAAATGTTAACAGGAAAAAATTTGTTCAGAAATATGAACTAACTTTCCCTGATATCTAATGGATAGTTTGTTCATTGATTACTTGTTAAAGTTGAAAATATTTTTAAAAGAGTTTTTTTCCTGCTCCTCTGTTTCTATAAAGGATGTCTCATCTGGTGAAAATAATAGTCACCCTCTCCTGACTTTCTCCTTTTGTCTCACGATTTGATCAACAAAACAACTAAAAAGGGACCGTGGAGAAAGTTTAGAGGTCACTTTATAAGGAAAGAAGAAAAAAAATGAAGTAAAAAGGGATACGTTAGGGTGAAGGAAGTAAAAAAAAGTTTCCAGGATGAATGACTTAGGGGGAAAAAATAAGGAAATAAGGAAAATAATGAAAGGAATAAACCTAGGTTTTCATGCTTTTTTGTCTCTGCCCTAATTATATGGTATCATCATTTGATTCTTAATTGACCAGGAAAAGTTTAGCTATGGGAAAAAATAAGGGAGGGATCATGTTATGAGACTGTCTCTCAGTTCCTTTTTTGCTTTTATGGGTATTACTTCTTTTGTCTTGTTCCACTTATAAACCTTGCCCTTTGCAAGTCAGAAGGAGTACAGACATAGCTCAGAAGTTAATATGTATGACAGCCCTGAAATTAATCACATCTTCTGAGATAGTAAAAATTCATTTTGGAATAGTGGACTGCAGTGTGCAATTGATCATAGTGTACCACTTCCTTTTTTCTTACAGTATCTGGATTTTAAGGTGTTCTTTTTTGTGAATTACTGTGTTTATCTTCAAACTGTATTTCTGTGACAACAAATTACAGATATAAAATTCAATTTGATTTTTTAAACTGGTAAGCCTTAAAAATAAAACCTTTTGACTTTTCATCTTCCCCATCTATTTTATTCAGTAAAAATAGCATTCATACACCATCACAGCCCTAGGCAAGCTATTCATGAATTCTAACTGCTTGATCTCATGATTAACATAGTCATAGAAACCTTAACAGTGAGATTTTGCTTATGATTTCTCTTTGATGAGATGTTCACATACAGCTCATAATTGAATTTATTTACAAACACGTGTGTATATATAGTCTATGTAAATATTTTATATATTCTACATATGGCATGAAGACTGACTCTATAGGTTATAATTGAATTGTTTTGTCAAATTTTAAAAATGTATATCTTCTCCAATATGCACTTGCATCTCTGCTAACTTGAGTGGAGTTTTATAAAATTGGTTGCTCACATTTAAAAAATTTGCTAGTCTCTTGTCTGTTTCATACTCTGTTCATTCTAGGTTTTTTAATTGGATGTAAAAAGTACACACTGTGCTAAAATAAGTCACCTAAGGTCTTTGCCTTGGAGCAACTGTCACTGGGAGTGACCTCTCATGTAATATTAATAGCACATAAGAACAACCTGAAAGAAGTGTTAAGCTACTATAGCCTCCTGAAAACCTAGAGAATGTTATAGTTGTCAGCTTTCATCTTGTATTTTTCTTAATATATACATTTATATTTATTTTCTTTGCTCTTAATCCTGAAGAATCTTTCCTACCTAAGGTTTTGTAGTAATAGTATTAATCTCTCAATGTAGATCATCATTCTGTTTGCAAAATTGTAATTGTGATATTCTGAAGGCCATAGCTAGGAAGGAAATCTTTCTGGTGATATTCTGAAGGCCATAGCTAGGGAAGAAATCTTTCTGGTGATTCCTGTTGTACATTTTAGGAATCTGATATTGATGAGAGCCATATTTCAAGAGAAATAATGTGCTTTGTAATCCATGTGGTGGTCTTTCCTTGCCCATCTGCATACCTCTGCTGCCTCAAGCCATTTTTTAGAAAAAGGATGAAAGTGGGGAGGCCTGACCTGCTTGACTTGGCCTTGTGGATAAGTCCCACTCATAGCTAGTACATCACATTTAGAATGCTGCCGAAGTCTGCTATTGCCCATGGCATGGGGATGGGGCTACACCTTCTGTATGCTAGATTCTATTATAATCTCCTGTTCCCAAAGTGAATATGTAAAATATTAAGGGAAACTTAATGAATTTACTGTAGGCTTCAGGTAGTTGACCCAAAGTAACCTGTTGCTTAGTTTAATAGATGGAAGATGAGGTGGCTTAGCTACCCGACTGCTTGTCACATCAGGATCAATGACTTGGACTAGGTCTTGAACTGTGGAATGGGTAGATGTCACACCTGAACCTCTGAAACTTCAGTGTCTTCATTTTCTGCCCCTATCCTTCAGTCCTCTCTCTCTAACATCTTTTCTTTTGTCTGGACACTCCCCACCCAACCACACACATACACAAATACAGAGAATTTCCTAACCCCTCTCTTTCCTATTATTCCTTGTGTTTTTCAAATTTTGTAGCCTAAAGCATCTGCTGAAGCCTTTTCTTACCTTTCTTGATGGTTTTCTGCTGGCCCTGTAGAGATGCATGCTTTGTGCTAGGGTTTCTGTGTCTTTTGGCTGTTAGAGGAGAATAATGAAGACTTGTTTCCCATTTTGACAGAAGAAATAGATGATGTTGTGGGGTAAGGGTTTTTATTCCAGGCTGTAGCTTATTTTCGCCCAGAGTATTTGAAATCAAACACACCTCCCACTGTGATGACTCATTTATTTCTAAAGGTCCCCATCTGGTCTCTGTGAGAAATTAATATTCTTCCGTTAACATAACTTAACCTTATTTGTAATAAATAACTAATGACTCTGATCTTACTAGAACGCAAGAGCATCTGCCTTTCTGCCCTGGGCTATGTGAAAAATTGTCTTACATTAACAGGCAATGGAAGGTGGTTATGTCTATTTGCCTCTCTTCAATTTCTAGATTTCTTCATGAATAATAAGGATGGGAAAGAAATTCAGTCCACCAAATCAGTTCTTAAAAAATAATTTGTCCAGTGTTGTGCTGAAATTACTAAAGCAGGAAACATAGCCTCTAAGAGAGACTCATTTTCTTCATTCTTGCTCTAATCAGTATAGATTTTATGTCCTCTGTCAAATATAGGAATGTTTCCAGATACCTTGATGGAACATTCATTTTATTTTTATTTTTCCAAACTTTTAAGATAATCTATATTAAAATTATAGATGCTTTTGTTTATGAAGGGAGGATCATAAGATAATCTAAGAAATTTAGCTTAGAACATCTATGTGTTCTTTGAGAATAATTAAGATTATAGTCTCAGTCACTTAGATCTCTGAATCTTCTCAGAACTATTTTTGGTTAATGTTGAAAAAAGTACAAAAGCACTCATGGCTGCTCTCCTCAAAGAATGAATATTTTCACAAATATTATTTTTTGTAAATAGCCACAAAATAGTATAGTTTCTTCTTATGAAAATGAACTTCACATATTCAACTGTTATTAAACAAGACCTTCAGACTCTTAGACTATTTGTAATATTTTGATAAATAATATGTATCAGAACTTAAATTTTCCTGAATTTTCTTTTACGTATACTGTGGTATCTGCTGCTTTCTCTGGTTAGCTGAAACTTGCTATTTTAGTCCTAATCCTTAACTAATCTGTTACTGACCGTTGTAACAGGTAGAACCTATTCCTCACCCCTGGTACCTACCATTCTTATATCTCCCTTTCATTTCACCTTTATGTTTCTAAATGGCTTTTTTCTTTTCTTCTTTGCCTATTGCCTTGACCCTATCATTACCAAATATCTTCCCCTTTCCTGCTATTCTTCTAAAATTATTTGCTTTAACTATATTTTCACCATTTTGTTGCTGGACTTCACCTCCTTTCCAAGGGTCTTAGAATGGGAAGGAGAATGATCTAATGATATGTGGAGTAACAAGAATTGCATCTTATCCCTCCACTGTTCCAAATGAAATGCCATTATCCATTCATGGGTTCATTGATTACTTACGATGTCATGTGCCAGACAGACACAGTGCTAGAGGCCCTAGGGACACAAAGACAAACATGCTGCTGTTCCTGAAGTCAAGAACCTTTTACAACAAGCTCCAATGTCTGATTCAGGATACCTTTGTTTATGATGGCAAATTATTGTAGATCTCCATGTCCATATTTGAATCCTATGTGCTAACCAGTCCTTCTGCATTGCTGGAGAGTGAAGGTAGTCTGAACTACTATTTCTAAATAATTGAAAATTTTCTGGGTTCTTGATCTGTTTTTTTTTTGGGGGGGGAATTATCTTAAATATATTTCATTTTTCTCTTCCTATGATTGATTTGATTTAGGGTATTGGAAATTGTGGGGAGTGTGATTATCATGATACAGCAGTTAGAAAGTAACAATACAAAATGGTAACCAAAGTTAAGATTCACTTTTATATGAAATAATAGAGTGAAAAGTATGTTCACACTTTTCAAATTGTGTTTATTTGGGAAATGCAATTAATATTTTTACATTACCAGGAAAAAAAACTTAGTTGACATTAATTGCCTAGTACATGACAGTTGTTCTGCCTTACATGTGTTACCTGATTTAACATTCTAGCTGAGCTATTGTTTTGATGTCAGATATCTAGCCAGCTTATTTTGCTATATTCCATATGATGTTAGTAACTTAAGTGTTGGAAATAGATAACACCAATTAAAATTTGTAGTTTTTTTTTTTTTTAATTTTATTTATTTATGGCTGTGTTGGGTCTTCGTTTCTGTGCGAGGGCTTTCTCTAGTTGTGGCAAGCGGGGGCTGCTCTTCATCGCTGTGCACGGGCCTCTCACTGTCGTGGCCTCTCTTGTTGCAGAGCACAGGCTCCAGACGCGCAGGCTCAGTAATTGTGGCTCACGGGCCCAGTTGCTCCGTGGCATGTGGGATCTTCCCAGACCAGGGCTCGAACCCATGTCCCCTGCATTGGCAGGTGGACTCTCAACCACTGCGCCACCAGGGAAGCCCCTGTAGTTTTTATTTAAGTTTTTTTGTGCATAGGCAGTCTTTTTTTGTGGTTAATTTATGTGCATATATTAAAAGTAAAGTTTCTTTAGAAATAATTGGTTCAGCCAAGTGTTTACTTGAATTCTCCCTCTCTAGTAGGTGCTGTAATTTATAATATGCTTTTCTATTCCTTTCCTGTTATTGCAAATCTTAGTTCAAACTCTGGTCCCCACATTCACATTTTTTTCTAATGTCAGTACCTGGTTAAGAATACAGTATTAGGACTAGAAATCATAAGGGTTCACGAAGACTAGGAGGTGAATACTGCTGTTTCCCACTCTGATATTCTGGTGGCATGGTTTCCTCAGATCTTGTCCTTCTGTCTTGCTTCTTTGTATCTCAAAGTCCTTGTTTTCCTCTCAATTTGCTTGAGAGCCTGCTGAGATGAAGAGTTCTAAAATAAAGTTTAAATTTACTTCCGTCTTTCATGTTTGCAAGCATCCTTCATTATCCTCTGTATTTGTTTTCCTTGTAGGTGCAAATGAGGTGGAATGTGAAATGAGTGACATTGCTGCTGGTAGTAATCAATTTTAGAAAACAACAAGAAAAGGTTTTCATTTAGGGAAAAAAAAATCTATAAAAATATAGTATTTACTTCTACACTGGACCAAGAAGAAAATTCTGGGTAAAAAACAGTCTGGTTCCTAGGCCAGGTGAAATAAGGTAGATAATCTAATTGCTTGGTCACATAGAAGAGGATGGTAGAAATCAGTTAACTAAGACATGTTCCACATGACTTATATTATTTTCCTCTAAACTCTTAAAAATACACTTCTTGCCCTTCACTCTGTCCACTTCTTACAGCTGCCTTGCTGCATCCCTTGTCTCAAGCCTTGGAATTCACCAACATGAAGTAGGCATGGCTCTCCTTTCAGGAGGCCCAAGAAAGTCAGATTATTTCCAGCTTTAGAAGTACATCAGAAGCTAACTGGCTTTGTTGTGCTGTTAGAAACTCATTATCAGATTCTCCTTCCAAAACATATACAGCTATACAACACCATACCTATGTATTCACCACTAGAAAATTATTTATTAGAGGCTTTCTGGGTTTCTAAGAAATTAAAAGGCAGATTTCTCCGTGGTTATTAGCACATATGAGCATATGAGTGATTATGACACACCTAAGAACAGAATGCCAAACAATATATCGTAAGATGTGTGACCAGAGAATTCATGCCACCTCCCAGTTCCAATGGCTTTACTGATTCTAGTAAATTTGTTTTACATAATTTGTAATAAGTTTAAGTTATAAGTATAAACTATGTCCTGATTACTAATACTGATGTCTATTTAAAAGTGAAAGTGAAAATATTTGTAAAATAATATTTGGCATGACTTAATTTCCTGGGAAAATTTCACATGTTATCTAATATTGTATCCAACTCAGTTTTCCTTTTTTTTTTTTTTTTTTTTTTTTTGTTTGGCTGCATTGAGCCTTCGTTGCCGTCTGCAGGCTTTCTCTAGTTGCAGCGAGCAGGGGCTACTCTTTCTTGCAGTGCGTGGGCTTCTCATTGCAGTGGCTTCTCTCGTTGCAGAGCACGGGCTGTAGGTGCTTGGGCTTTGGTAGTTGCAGCTTGTGGGCTCAATGGTTGTGACTCATGGGCTCTAGAGTGCAGGCTCTGTAGTTGTGACACACAGGCTCTGTTACTCCACAGCATGTAGGATCTTCCCAGACCAGGGATCAAACATGTGTCCCCTGCATTGGCAGGCAGATTCTTAACCGGTGTGCCACCAGGAAAGTCCAGTTTTCCTTAATGAATTAACTGTGCTCTATTTTTAGTGTGATACATCTGTTGTCTATTTCTTTCCTCCTATCATAAGACTTTTTGACCATTCATTCACTTAGTTGATATTTCTTGAATACTTGCTTTGTTCTAAGTAATGGCTTGTAACATAGCCCTAAACAATATACATCCATGCCCTGCCTTCCACAAAACCAGGGAGTTAGAGACTTTTTTTTGGTTACTTGCTAGTAACAGCATCCTATCCTCATAATATTTATCTGTAGCTAGATAAAATTACTGTAAAAATTTTGATTAAAAATGCCTCTTATGGAGGGAATGTACCTCAGTGTAATAAAGGGCATATATGATAAGCCCATAGCTCATATCATTCTCATTGGCAAAAGCTGAAAGCTTTTTCTCTAAGATCAAGAACAAGATAAAGATGCCCACTCTCACCACTGTTATTTAACGACATGGAATTGGAAGTCTTAGCTAGAACAATTAGCCAGGAAAAGGAAATAAAAAGTATCAAGTTGGAAAGGAAGAAGTAAAACTCACTATTTTCAGATGACATGATAGTACATATAGAAAACCCAAGACTCCAGAAAAAACAGAACTAAAAAATGATTTCAGTAAAGTTGCAGGATACAAAATCAGTATACTGAAATCTGTTGCATTTCTATACACCAATAATGAACTACCAGAAAGAGAAATTAAGAAAACAGTTGGATTTACAATTGCATCAGAAAGCATAAAATACCTAGGAATAAGCTTATCAGAGGATATGAAAGACCTGTGCACTGAAAGCTTTAAGACATTGATGAAAGCAATTGAAGACACAAATAGATGGAAAGG